>NC_046154.1:255613115-255858115 GCF_011064425.1 Rattus rattus
TCCTTGGTTTATGAGTGCTGTAGGAGGGCACAGGTCCTGGGTGGCATGAGAGAGGAGCCAAGCAAGCCTTGGGAGCAGCAGCGTTCCTTTGGGATTCTTGTCTCTGCTCCTACTGGGGTTCCTGTCCTGACGTCCTTGGTAGTGTGCTGTGACTGGGACATGTACACCAAATAAACCCTTTCCCCCAAGTTGTTTTTGATTATAGTGGTTTGTCACAGTAACAGAAGGCCAACTAGGAAACCCCGAGAAGAGCTTCTCTGAAGCTACTCAGCGAAAGTGTGTAAAAATAGCTACCTAAGACTGCAAAGAAAACAAAGAGACAATATTGAGGAGACATAGTATGAAGCACACAGAAGTTCCAGTCACATACCCCACAGACATGGAGGCCTACATGAAGGATTCAGTCATTGCTTTATGGAAGCTGAGGGAACAATGAATGAGACTTACAGTTGTCAGAAGACAGGATGAACAAAGCGAGCCATTTAACAGAAGCCACGGCCAAACTCAAGAGCTGAGGCTCAGCAGTGTGACTGAACTGGGAAGCGCACAGGAGCTTCCGCAGCCGAGCCTTCCAAGCAGAGGTAGAGCCAGAGAACTCAGAGACAGCTGCCTACAGTTACAGGAAATAGGAAGAGTGAAGCCCGCATGGGGGCTCCCCGGCCCAACAATGAACCAATAGGAGAAAAGCCACAGAGGCAGAGAGAGGAGTCAAGAAATGCTCACTGAAAACGCCCCAGCTGAGGGGAGACAGCAAGACTTAGGCCCCGCTGGGCCTCACCTCATTAAAATCCAGAGATTTTGAAAGCAGAAGCAAAAAGCAACTTGTCCTCTACAAGAGAACTTTATTAGACTTACCAGAAGGTTCTCAACAGAAACTGTGACCTGAGACAGTGGGATTATACATTCGAAATACCCCATGAAAAACAAACCTGCTAGCCCAGGATATCCCACGCTGGCCAAGCTGTCTTTCAGAGAGGAGGAGAGACTAGGGTTTCCCCGGAGACTGGACAGTGGAGGACACCCATTACTAGGCCTGCTTTTAAAGCAGGAGCTCAGGGAGTTCACCTTGAGTCCGTAATGTGTGTGAGCATAGAAGAAGGCTAGCTCACCATGAGGTTCTCCTTCAGATCCAGATGAACTCCCTTGTGGTGTAGGTTACCTTTATCCCTAGAGGGACTGGAGGGCCTAAAGGAGCCAGAAGGAACTATCGGACCCAGCCACTCCCTCTCTACCTTTGGATCTCTGGCCGTGAGGTGAATGGTTTAGTTCCATTTGTGCTGCTGCCATAACGTGCTGTTTGTCATAGGTCCTAAAGGAATGGCACTGATGGCTGGTAGATCGAGTCTCCAAACTGTGAGTCAAAAAGATTCTTCTTTTTCATTCCTGAGGTTGACCCAGGGCCACACATGCAGGCAAATGTTCTGCCACTGAGCTACATCCCTGCTTTTAAAACAACTGAGGCAAGTTCTCACTGAGCTGAAGCCCAGGCTGCTCTTGAACTTGCTCTGAAGCCCAGGCAGGCCTTGAGTGTGTGATGCTCTTGACTCTGCCTCCCCAGGCCTGGGCCTTTTCCTCAGAATGAATGTTTGTTACAGCAATGTCAGATGGATTATTGGGCTGTCATCAGCTTCAAAAGGCTGTTGTTCTTTCTGATATTCTTTAAGCCGTGTGATATTCTATGTAATCACAAAGAAAAACCTTTAGTTTACATAAAAAAAAAGAAAGAATCAAAGCTTACTAGTACTACCAGTCAATGACACCATTGTCTGACCCAACACCAAACAAAACAAAACAAGAAACCTACTGAAATGTCTCAGTAGGTAAACAGTCCAGAAGATACTTGCAGGGTAGAGCAGACACTAAGCCACAACAAATCTAACAAACTGAGTGGAATGAACTCTCTCTTCTGGCCATCGTGCTGTAAAACCGGGAGTCAGTAACAGGAGGAAAAGTCACAAATAACATGGTAATTAAACAGCACACTCTCAACCAGCCAGTCAGCTAAAGAAGAAATCGAAACAGAAGTTAGATCAAAATGGAAATACAACACACCAATGGTGTATACCAATGCAGCCAAGCCGACCTAAGAGTCCAATTTATAGTGGTAAATGCCAACAGGAACATGATCTCAAGTAAACAGATGAACTTTGTATTTTAAGGAAAGAGATAAAATAAACTAAGTTCAAAGAACAGGAAGAATAAGTAGCCAAACAGGGCGTGTTAGTATGTGTGTGCGTGCATGTGTGCATGCATGTGTGCGTGTCTGTGTGTGTAAAAGAAAACACATTTTTAGCTACTAATCAGGTTGAGGAGGGGAATGCAAATAAAATTAAAAGCAGGAGGCATCATTATAGACTGTAGCACACATACCAGGGGTGATGTGAGGCCACTGTATGCACTTAGATAATAAAAGGAGGGGTTGATTCCTAGAGTACACAGCTTCCATGCACCACGGGAGATTGATGCATACACAAACCAGCAACGAGATGAAGATTAAACCAGTGGTCACAGACTCCCAGCGAAGAGCCCAAAGCTAGGCAACTGCACAGCAACTTCCCCTCAGTTTTAAGGAGGAATTAAGTCCTTCCTCTAGTCTTCTAAAGTTTCAAGTGAGGGGAACAGTTCTACACTTGTGTTAGAAGATGCAACTTGATGAAAATTCAGAGAACACCGTGAGACAGGAGAGCTGCTGGCGGCATTCCCAGTGACCACCGAAGTGCGCATTCTCAACAGAGCCCTGAGAACCAGATTCAGCAGTTCAGCAGCAGGACCTAACACCCTGGTCCTTCAGCATACACAGACCATCAAATGTGATAAGGTTCAGTAGCAGGGTGAGGGAAAATTAGCACAGGACTCTCTTAGTAGGTGCTGAAAAAGCCCTCGATGGAAGTCAGTGTCTTTGCATAATAAAGTAATTCAATAAAATTAGGTATAAAGTACACATTAACACCCCCTCCCCCCCCAGGCAGTGGGCAAAGACACCTTGTTGGTGGAATTGTTCTTATATCAGTCGGGTGGAACAGATAGCAGTCCTTTATTCATCCTACCTAGCTTGATGCCTGGCTTGGTGGCCAATGCTGTTTTATGTCTAGGACACGTAAGAGACCTGTCCTCCTCCCCCACAGCTGGGGTGGGCCATAGACACAGAGAGCCCTGCCTGACACCACACAGTGCAGCACAGGAGGAGGAATACAGACTGTGGACCACCCTGGCACTCACAGGCCTGCCCCCTAGCCAGCCGTAAACACTCATTTACCAGAGGATGTTGCCCAGGGCCCTGCCAGCAGCAAGGCCAGCCTGCAGCAGGAGCCACCTCAGTGTGGGAGTATGTGGTAGAGAAAGATAAATAGAGCAGCCTGAGCATTATGAAGAGAGATGGAACTGGAGACTCCAGAGTGGAGTGGCCAGCCCTATCACTTGGGACCATGGCAAAGTCCCAGGCTGAGCTGCCACTGAGTGCCATGACTGAGTCCGTGGCTACACAGTGCATGGGTCATTGTCAATGATGTGGCTCATATTTCTATTAGAGAGCAAGGAGACTTTCCTGGTCAGAGCAGCGGCCAGGGACCAAGTGGATGTCCAGAGGCTGTGCACAACTAGCTCTGCTCCTCACTGGCTGCTGCATCTGGAGAACGGTGGAGCTAGCCCTGGGGTGGTGGGGTGGTGGGTGGGTGAGCTGCCCCTTAGACTGAGAGCACAGGAGAGCTGGCCCTACCACTCATCTGCCTTGAAGTGTGGGTATAGAGGTGATGCCCTCCTACCTCACCACCTGTGGCAGATGGGAGAGCTGGTCCTACCCACTTACTGCCTGTGTACTTGGGAGCGCTCACCTGAGCAACACAATGGAACTAGCTCTGATGGCCAAGGCATGGGTGAGCCAGTCCTGAGAGTGTGAGAGCAGGAGAGGTGGTCCAGCCTCTCACAGGCTGTGGCACGTGGGAGAGTGGCCCCTGTGTTGACTGGGCAGCATAGCAGAGCTGGCCCAGTGACATGGGTATGGGTGAGTGGGCCCTGAAGTCATGAGAGCAGGAGAGTTGACATTACCTCCTGTCAGTGGTGGCACTGGGTGGCCTAGCCAGAGCTGTGCTAGAGCTTTGGCTATGAGGATAAGAGAGAACCAGTGCACTGACCATCTCAGTTATTACCCAGGCCCAGATCCAGGGCTCTGTTAGCCCACCCCAAAATCTGTGAATGGCTTGGATGTGTGAAAAGCCCAGTCCTGTTTATCCAAAGCTGTAGGATCTCCATGACACAGGGCAACAACAGGATAACCAGGAGGGGTCCTGGTAAGGGTCCAGTATTGATGGTGTCACAGAAGCCAGAGTTCTCTAACCAGATCAGTGACTCATTGCAGTGAGCATTTGCAAGTGAAGATGTGTGGACAGGGGCATATGTTGTGGGGTACATTGTGACATACTGAGGCGCCCATTATGAGAGATGTTCTATGCGTTGTGTGTGTGTGTGTGTGTGTGTGTGTGTGTGTGTGTGTGTGTGTGTGTGGTTTATTTTGGGGGGTTGGTTGTAAGAGTGAAAGGAGATGAACAGGACTGGAGTGCATGATGTGAAACTCAAAAAGAACCAGTAAAAAGTTAAAAAGAAGAGAAAATGTACATTAATTTAGCAAGGGCTGTGCAGGACCAGACCATTGTTAGCCCATGCCTGATGGTGAGAAATTGAAAGCCTTTCCTCTAAGATCAAGAAGAGTACAAGGATTCACCACCACTGTTAGCATAGCAGTGGAAGCACTGGCCAGAACAGAGGGTAAAGGAGAAAAACAGTACCCCAGCCAACCCAGGGCCTCTAAGCAGAAAGGAAGAAGTAAAATCAAATGGTACACGTCTGTCCCATCTGCCCGTCTCTAGCTAGCCATCCCTCATTTTGGAGATGCATTTCAAAGTGAGATGCATATGTTAATTTACCCCTGATGGCAGTGTCCACGCTGTTGGTTAGATATGGATTTTCTGGAGAAAGTAAACATTACATATGAAATGCTCAAATCTCCAGCACAGTTCTCACTTGATGAGTTTGCATCACAAACGTGTTGCCCCTAGCCAGTATCCCTTCAGGAAGTGCTAGAGAACTCTTTTGCAGTGCACAGACCATACAAACAGAACCCAATAAGTATGTTTGATAGATTGGCATGGGAAGGAGGGGCGAGTGTCCTGACAGGCATGGCTGTGGGGAAGTGCACAGGGACTGTGCAGCATGGCTGAAGTCTGTGTGCTAACAGGAAGGCAGAGGAAAGAGTGGTGGGACTTGGATCCTGATTTGACTGGACCGTGACATGACTGTGGTTCCTAGGACATTCTGTGAACCAAGGCACTTGGCTGGGATGTACTTTGTCCTACACACTCGGGATTGATTATTTCCACACACTTCTCTCCACCCAGTTCTTCACCTCTGAGCCAGTTCTTAGGCTCTCTTCCTCGTTTAAGACATCTCTACTGTGGTGTGGTGACCATGGGGTCCAGCATGTTCTGTTACTTTTCACCAGGCTAAGCTAAAAACACTGGCTTCTCTGTGCCTCACCGTCCTCTCCTGTTAGATGGTAGCAGAGCTGGTTGGATAAGTTAGGAGTAGGGAGTGTGTTAGAGAGTGGCAATGCCTTTGGTTAGTCATGCTCTGAACAGTCAGTGTATGACATGCTGGCAAGGTACCTGACTGGTTGGGACACTAGCAGCCCTGGACTCCAGAAAATCCTCAGGGTCGTGCTTACACAGTGCTATGCTCAGTGTATGCAGTGGCTTAGCTCCTTTTATGGTTGTAGGCGTCATTATTTAAAATTTTAGTAGCAAGAATGGAGCCAGGCATGGTAGTGCCCACCTTTACACCTAACACATGGAAGGTAGTTAGAGGCTAGCCTGGTCTACAGAGTTGAGTAGGCACAATGCGACTGCCCCACTGGGTGTTGAGTGATGGGGACACTGTTGGTCTTCTTCCCCTCTTTCTGAAGCCTGGGGCTATAAGACATGGACTACGTACATATTAGGCAAATGTTCTGCCCGTGCACTATGCCACCAGCCGTGTTTTACGGCATCACTGAAGCTGCTTTATGAGCTCACCCTCTGCAGTTACTAAGCCTTTGTTTGTTATCTCCACACTGGAGTCCATTGTAGACCCAGGATGCCTTCGGTGAAACAAGCTGCTGTGGGAATCCCTTGCTCTGTGCTTAGCTCCTACGGATGTTTGGATGCTCTCAGAGGAGGGCTGTTGGATCCATTATCTGTTTTGAGGGTATCAGGCAAACAGAGCTGTGTCACCTCCTGCTTCTCTGGGATGACAAAGGTCAAGTTTCTTTCCTGTTAATGAAAGTGAGTTGCATCTGTGAAGCTGATTCACCTGCGAACAGACACTGACAGGCAGCAGCGAACAACACCCTGTGTTCTCACATGATCTGTAAGGGCAGCGCTTTCAGTTCATCACAGCTGACGGTTCCCTCCTGTGGTGGACTAGAAAGCCTTCGGGAGGGTGGTAAGAAAGCTCAGGCTGGGTGCAGGTGGTGTCAGCAAGACTTGATTCCACAGTCTCTCTTTGACCTGTCACTTGCAAAAGAGGACAGTCTTGGGCTAGGTGGACTGACCTCACTTGGGTGCAGATTTAAGAGCAGGGTATGGTGGGTGTGGGCACTGGGCTCTTATTCAGTCCTTCTGGGTCCGCTGGGGAAAGTCCACTGAGAATCATTTCCTTTCTTCCTCTCCCTGCTGTACTTACTGGGTACACGTAACTGCCTGCAAACCATGAGCAGTTTCTCACGTGCTCCTGCCTTCCCCCGTCTTCCTGATTTGGAGGTTACATGCACAGCCCTAGGTAACTGCTGAGAGTCTGCGTGGCCCCTTTAACTTTGTGTATTCACCGCAGGGCTTCATAAACAGCTCCTCTGTACCACATAACAGCCATGTGACTAAGGCTTGAGGTGGACAAATTTCAAATGTGGTTGGGTACGAGAACGGGGAGAGCTGATGGGTGGAATGGACAGCCCAGGAGTACAGCTCAGTTGGGATGCACAAGCCAAGGCCGCTAGATAATTCCTAAACAGGGCTGGCCTGAGTCAGATCATCCATTGGGCCCCTATAGGATCTGTTGCTGGACCCATGAGTATGACAGTGTCAGCATCCCTTTGGGCACTACAGCAGTTGATGGGCAGAATGCATGTTGAACTGTGGGCTGGAAAGCACTGTGAGCTTGTGGCCCTAAACTGACCCTTGAATGGACAGCAGCAGGAACATGTTGGGTCGGACATGGGCACAGCCTTGCCCAGGTGTTTGTTAACAGTGGCCAGGTCTTACGTTTTTGTTGTTTCTGCTCTAGAACTCTGGAGAAGAAAGCTCTGTCGAGCTGGCAGCCCAGGGGCCCTGGGGTCTAGGATTCTACAGTCTTTGGTTTCTGCGCGGTCTGCAGGCAGTGGTTACCTGTACAGGAGAGAGATACTGCTGAGAGGAGGACCGCCCTTAATTTTCTGATTAGTGAAGAAAAGCCCCAAACAGTGGGATATTGAGGTTTTTAATCAATTGTTTCCGGATAAATACCCAACTTTCTCTTATCTCAGCTGATTAGATCCCATCTTTGTGCTGCCGACTGACGGATGTCTGCGTTCAGGCGCAGGCTTGTGTCTGACTCAGGCTCAGTCGTGTACATGTATTCTGAATAAGCCTTTTGTTCCATTGAGAAGATTAAGGGCAGTATTTGGTTGGGAAAATTTTAATGAAGCACCTAACAGGGCTATTATTCATTTTTGAAACAAGTTGCTCTGGTTGCCATAGTGACATTAAACCTTTTATTAAATGTTTTCCTTTCAGCCTTGAGTAAGTTTTTGGGAAATGCTGGTGGGGGAGCTGCAGATCCGCGGACCTGGCATCTGGAAGGAATTTTCTAGCTCTGCCGAGTTAAATCATTCAGGGAATTTATGTTATAGGAACATAAAGCTTATAAATCTAGTTTATCATATCTATCATTTAATTGTTCATGCAAGCCAGCTCTTCATGTAGCGATTTACAGTAATCTCAGTGAAATAACAGTTTTGTGTCACAAATGAATAATGCATGCAAAGAAATTGTTGAGCTCCTTAAAATCATTATGCTCAAAATATTAGGCTCTTATTTGAAAGTGATAGAATGATGATCGCATAGAGGCTACAGGCTGGGGACCTCGGAGTGGGTCGCCATCATCATGTTGGGGCTCCAGCTCTCAGAAAGGAAGTGGTGCAAGGCGGCTCCGGAATGACCTGGTGTCTTGCCGCAGTTCCTGCTTGCAGCAGTCAGCGGGAACTGGCAATGCTGGACCTGTGGGTGGGCTGGGGTGTTGGCTCAGGGAACGCTCTGTGTTTAAAGGATGAGAGGCTTCTTAGACGTCCATCTGCCTGGGACAAGACACGAGTTATGTTGCCATTAGTGCTGTTGCCAGGCCAACCCTGGGAGTTTGCCACTGAGGTCTGCGGCCGAGCGCCTTGCTCCTCCCTTCCCCTTATGTGTTCCCAGCAGCACACACGTGCCACAGGTAAGCAGTGCTGTCAGAAGCTGAGGTGAGCAGCAGGCAGTCACTACTCTGACGTTCAGTGGGGAGGATGCATTGAATGTGGCTCCTTATTAGCAGCGTCCGTCTGTCCGTCCATCCATCCATCCGTTCCCACGTCTGCATGTCACCAGGCTGGCGACAGCTTCCTTGCCAGGACGTTGGCTCTTTGGATGGCCACAGTAAGAAATGTAGGTGATACTGGGTGCCTGGGTGTGAGAGGGAGGCAGCTCCTCACCACAAGGGGGAGGCCCTGCTTCTCGGGAAGCAGGAGTTTTCCAGAACGAGAGTGTCATCAGTCACTGTCAGAAGGCCTGTGCTTCCTTTACCTTCTCTCATGCCTTTAAAAAAGACCTGCGTTATGAAAAATTTCAACCACACACAAAGGTCAAGAGAACATGCAGTGAAGCCAGGACGCCAGTCCCCGACACTCAGCGACACTCAGCGACACTCAGCGACTGTCAGTTGCCGCCACGGTCGGCTCATCTGTCCCTCTTTTCCTTTCTCTTTGCTGGAGTATTTCAAAGAAAATCCCAGACATCATGTCATCCCACCTCCCTGTGCTTCAGTATGCATGAAAAAAAAATCTCTCCGTCTCCATCTATTTTCAGAACACGGTGCTGCCAGAGCCCCTCAGACAGGCCTCCCTGAGTGGAGACTTGGGGGATGCAGCAGGTCAGGCCTGGGCCTCCCAGGCTACCTGCCTTCCTCACTCATAGTCAGAAAGTCCCGTGGTCTTTTGCTGACTGGGACTTGGGCTGAGGTCTCAGGTTGACAAAAACCATTCAGAAGGAAGAATCTAATCAGTGGCTTGAGTGGCCTGATGGCCTAGGGACATGTGGTGTGTTCTGAAGATTTAGTTTTAGAAGAGATGTTGCTTAGGAGCCCAGGAGGCAGGGTGACTTGCACTGAGATGTCCTGTTCCATAGTCCCAGTGTCCCACAGCCCCGCTCCAGGTTCCCATGCTCATGATCGTCATGGGTCTTGGGTGTGGGACCAACTAGGTCCATCTTGTGTCTCGTTCCCTCAGGTTATCCTTGCCAGGTTTGCTGGTGAGGTCTGGGGTTCAGTGTCTCCTGAGTCAGGACTTGGGAGTTTCTTATGATAAGGTGCACACATTCACCTTGTCTTAGAGCCTACAAGGCACTGCGGTGCACTGGAGATAAGTATCCCCCTCATTCCCGAGAGAGAAAATAGGATTTTGAGTTTCAATTCCAAGTTGACATTTGTAAACAAAACATCTAAAAAGCATGTTAAAGGCCAGTCCTGAGTTACTTTGGGAAACAGTTTCCAGACAGAGCAAATGATGAGACGAGAAAGAGAGAGCGAGCATGTGTGCTCACAAGTATGGGTGTCTGTATAGAAAATACCGGATGAGAACGTCCCTGGGCACCTCCTCAGTGGCAGGCCTTCTTCCTGGGTGGCAGTCCTGTTTCAGAGTGGGGTGAGAGCTTATTTGTTGTTTGAAGGATGGCATTGTCATCGAGGGCTTTGCTCATTATGAGTGGCTTGATACATTTCCTCTGTCTGCAGGGCCTCTGGTATTTTCATTCCCTCAGACAGTGTGGAGGAGGGCTTGACAGGAGCTCTTGAAGATCCTCATGGAGATTAGGGTCTGCCTCAGCTCCTGCAAGTATAAATCTCAGGCTGGCATCAGGGACCCTGAGGACCGCAAGGGGTGCTGCTGTGGAGAGGCCCTTCTCGTGTAGCTAGCTGGGGTTGATTCTAGGCCCATAAATTGGCCCTTGATGAACTGCAGTGGTTTTAAAAGCAGGCTGCATGGGGATTTTAAGTAATGCCTCACTGAGACAGCTACTTCAGAGCAGGCCACGGGGTTCTCAGAGCCGAGGGTGACCGGGGCCGGGGTAGCTAACCACTGCTTTGCAGACTCTCTGCCAGCGCTGCAGACAGCAGTGCCAAGTTGGGCTCTTTGCTAGATATTTATCACCTCTTTCTCCATGACAGGGCCTTTTGGTTGCTGTAGCTAGAGCTGTAAGATGATGTTTATGCTGTTTCTCTATATCACTTTTTTATTGTGTACTATTTCTGTTGCAAATAGTCATAAATATGCTTACCGTTTTGACTGCATTATGACATGTTGCTGTAAGTAGGCACGTACACTTTGGGTTACAAGGCTGAGCAATTTTGTGTTCTTACAGCATTTCTCCAGTGTGTGTTAGTCTCTGGTAACAGTGTCTGGTCCCTTCCTTTCTGAACATGTCGGGGTCTGTGGCCTCTGATCCCATTACCTTCTGGAGTACCTCCCATACACTCTTGGCCTTCACCAATCTGGTGTTGACTAAGGTGCAGTTACTGACATCTTTATTAGGGAACAGCTAAGTCAACTCACATGTCCACCTTGCCCTTCTCACAGCCTGAAATGGCTGTTGAGAGCAGCTGGGCAGTGGGCATGAGCAGAGAAAACAGAAAAGCATCGCACATCTGATCCAGCTCACCTAACCTGTGCTCCTCCAGGACCACTGCGTTCTTAGACACATAGCAACTTTGATTATCTGCTTAAGACCCCTACACACATAGTGGCTGAATTGTCCATTTAAATTTTTGTGAATTATGTGGCAATAAAAATTTAAATTGATGTGTATTTTGGCACTTGTCATGGGCCATGTCTGAGGGATAGGGCAGAGGCCATCTCTTAGGGAGGTTTAGGTCTCTCGCATAGGAGGGATGGTATTAGATGGTGCACCCTGGGTAGGAAGACTGATGATACTTTCAGTGTGTTGCCACCTGATGTTACCTTACTGGTTCACACCTGGACTGGGTATCTCTTATGGTCTCTCCTTTGTCCCTGCGCTTGTCCTGAGTCCCTTCTCTTACCCCAGCTGTTTGCAGAGACCCCATCCAATGTGAAGGTAGCGACTTGGACTGAGTACCGAGCCAGCATGGGCTCTTCTGCTTTCGAGGGCTAAACTTAGCCTGGCCTCTTTGCTCACAAGGCAAAACAAGAGTCTGATGAGCTTTCCTCTGTGACCCCAGATATTGAATTAGAGCAGTGACCAGAAAGTCCACAGTTCGCCTCAGAGGGGACAAGATAGCCACTGGGGAGGAGTAGAAATGTAGATTCAGATGTCTGAGTTTGTTGCTATTGACTGGGGGGGAAGGGAAGCCAGGCAGGAGGAGGCCATTGCTCAGCACAGAGTAGCTGCTGGTTTCTGGTCTTTCTGATGAGCATACTTTTCCTGCCTGGATGTCAACTTATGGAAATGGGTATTTAAAAGAGAACAGTGTTAGCCAGCCGGCAGGGACTTCCCAGAGCCCTTCCTTTTGCGTATTCAGTGTTGGAAGTGCATGATTGGATGGGCTTCTTCCTAAAGGATGCCTTGTCTCACTGTGTGGGGCTCCAGGGATGCTGAAGTGCCCTCCCCACAAGCCAAGGGCAAAGTCAGGATCAGATGTGCTTCCTGTCCACTGTGTGCTTGGCTCTTTGCAGAGATGCTGTGGGTGTGTGTGGTCTGGCATCTCTTGCTGCCCAAGGAGAGGAGGGTGGTAGAGAGACAAGGGTGCAGAGGCTCTTTGGAGGCTCCATTTACTTGCAGGGCCCTCTAGGGAAGGAGGCATGGCTTCCCCTGGCCCAGGGCCCAGGGCTCAGGGCAGCTACTTCTGCATGTCTTTGGCTTGGCCCTTGCAAAGTGATGCTGAGCTCTTGCTACTCATTTTCTTGAGGCCTGCTGAGGCCACATGATGTCGGTGTTTGACCCCTGTGTACAGTTGGGATCTGCTCATGTTTGAGTTTCAGTCGTCCATGGCCCCCATTTCCTCGGATGCTGAGAAGCTGCTGCTGGAGATATCTTGTGTGGCTATGGGCTGAGAGGTACTCACTGCCCTCTCCTGACTCCTGTTGGCCTCTGGTCTCACTTGGCTCTAGCACCAGTGTTGGTCATCTTTTCTGAGCACAGCCTCCCGTCAGGCATCTGCACACTCCTGCTTGTGCCTTTGCTTACAGTGTTTCCTCCAGCGTCTGCCTGGCTCCCCACACTGCCCAACTGATTGAGGGAGAACTGGACTCATCTCCCACCCTCCAGCCTGCCTGTCCTGGAATGCTTGCTATGTCTGCCAACCAGGAGCCATTCTTGGTGCTGGGAGATGGCCTGATTTCCTGGTGCTGGAGCCTGTTGGAAATGGTTTGCAGCCCTTCCTCACTGAGGTGACTGTGAAGGGCTGTTTGAGACTCAGAAGGTAGTGGGTGACTGGCCAAGGCAGGGGAGTATTGACTGCCGAGCATGCTCCTGTCTCTCTTGTCCCTTCTTCAGCCTTGTCTTTGACTCTGACCCTGCCTTCTCAGACTTTCCTTCTGTTCCTGTCCTGTCCTTCTTCACGTGCTGGCAGGGTTGAGGAAGACATCTTCAGGGGCCCGTTAGAATTGTGCAGTCCTGAAAAGTCAGGGCTGGTGGCACACAGATCCCTGCCTCTAGAGAAATCGTGAGCACTCAGAGTACTCAGTGACATGGGATGGGAGTCTGTGAGCCCGTACTTGCTTGCGGCTTGCTCCACCTCCATGAGGCTTTCTAGATTAGAGCAGAACATCCATCTTTCCCCAACCTGAGTTCCTAGGGTTGGAGCTGTCTTGAGTGATACACCATGCCACATGCCGGGAATCTGACTTTTATTCTCACTTTGCAGAAACAGAAAATTTAAAGGTATTTCCTCTGCCCAGATGTTCTTGAGAGATGAGCTGGAGCCAAAAAGTCAGTTCAGTTTTCTGATTCAGAGAAAAAGAAACGACTCCTAAACAGGGTCGTGGATTCCAGTAAACATCAGTGAGTTCTCACTGAGAACTGGACACCCACTGTCTGCTCACTGGGTACCCAGTCTCTTTGTCTGCCTCTCTCTGGGTACTGGTGCTCACTGGGTACTGGTTCTCAGTCTCTTTGTCTGCCTCTGAGGCTCTCTCCGCTGGGTACTGGTTCTCAGTCTCTTTGTCTGCCTCTGAGGCTCTCTCCTCTGGGTACTGGTTCTCAGTCTCTTTGTCTGCCTCTCTCCGCTGGGTACTGGTGCTCAGTCTTTTTGGAAAAGCTTTCCTCTCTAGATGTCTGTGACGCATCTCTAGGTGCTCCACTCTTCTGCCCTCACACCTCATTTACTAAACTGAGTTTCATGACTTTTCTTTAAAATCCTCTCTTGTTTCTGAGTGGACATTTTTCAGCTCTTGAGCTTCGTGCATCGGTACCCTTCTGGAGAGGACCTCTGCCTCGCTGCTGACTTGTTCTGTCAGAAACAAGGCCAGTGCAGTATAGAGGGCTCAGGCTTAGGCTGAGAGTCAGCCTTGAGTCCTCTCCTCATCTGTCAAGTAGGGATGGGAACTGCCTTGCAGGGTGGCATGTCCTCACTGGGAAGTGACATGGCGTGGTCATCAGGTTAGACCCCCTACCACCTCTAGAAAACGACTTGAGGGAGATACTTATTTGTGTTCATTGTTGGCAGGCTCTGTTGCATTGAGTCTGAGAACAACATGGCAGTCGAAGCCAGAGGCAGAGGCTGCCGAACTTACAGCTGCTGGGAAGCAGAGTGGAGAGCCAGCCAGAGCAAGGCGTGCGTTTATGTTCTCCCGTGTGCATGTGATGGTATATCTTGTTGTGTTAGCAGGTGGCCCCAGGCCTTCCTTCTCTCCATCCTCCCTCTTTCTCCTCTCATTTAGGTTAGCTACCTTTCCTTCCTTCCTTCCTTCCTTCCTTCCTTCCTTCCTTCCTTCCTTCCTTCCTTTTCTTAGGTTCTTGCTATGTAGTAACCTAGGTTAAAAATCCTCCTGCCTCAGCCTCACAGATGCTGGGATTAAAGGTACGTGCCATCACACCCAGCACTAGCTGCCATCTTGACCTACTCTTTAGATGGTGGGTCTCACTGGTCTTTTAGGGAAATGCCTGATGGCCTTTGTTAACTCTCAAGATGCCTGATAAAGTGACAGCCAACCTGTCCCTATTCTTTCACATGTTGGCCTGGCCTTCTCTGTGCATGTGGGCCTGCCCTTGGTCAGAGTCTTCCCCCTGCCAGCTGAGGACCCGAACCAGGGCCTTCCACTTGCTGGCAAGTGCTCTACCACTGAGCTTCCCCAACTCCCTTTTTTTTTTTTTTTTTTTTAAAGATTTATTTATTGTACACTGTAGCTATCTTCAGATACACCAAAAGAGGGCATCAGATCCCATTACAGATGGTTGTGAACCAACATGTAGTTGCTGGGATTTGAACTTAGGACCTCTGGAAGAGCAGTCAGTGTTCTTAACCACTGAGCCATCTCTCTAGCCTCGGAGTTCATTTCTGTTGACCCAGGGTGACCTCCAATCAATTTCCTCACTTCTTCCTCCCCTTTGATTCATTCCCTGTCCTCTAAGGAGGGAAGTCACATGGAAACAGGACCTTCCCCTGCAACTCTCACAGTCTTCATTTGCTTCCAGAACAGAGCCTAACTTCCTGCTACTTAGTGCCCTCTGGAATTGGAGTCTTGTTTATACTTTTGTTCTCTACCACAGCAACCTGCTGGTCTGACTGGATTGTACCTGTTGCTCTCTTCAGACACTTGTGAATAGTAGCTGTTAAAGTTGTGTTAAGATAATAGAAGACATAAGGCAAAGGACACTGTTGATAGGACAAAACGACAACCAACATATTGGGAAAAGATCTTTACCAATCCTACAACTGATAGAGGGCTTATATCCAAAATATACAAAGAACTCAAGAAGTTAGACCACAGGGAGACAAATAACCCTATTAAAAGATGGGGTTCAGAACTAAACAAAGAATTCACAGCTGAGGAATGCTGAATGGCTGAGAAACACCTAAAGAAATGTTCAACATCTTTAGTCATAAGGGAAATGCAAATCAAAACAACCCTGAGATTTCACCTCACACCAGTGAGAATGGCTAAGATAAAAAACTCAGCTGACAGCAAATGCTGGCAAGGATGTGGAGAAAAGAGGAACATTCCTCTATTGTTGGTGGGATTGCAGACTGGTACAACCATTCTGGAAATCAGTCTGGAGGTTCCTCAGAAAATTGGACATTACACTACCTGAGGACCCAGCTATACCTCTCTTAGGCATATACCCAAAAGATGCCCCAACATATAACAAAGACACATGCTCCACTATGTTCATAGCAGCCTTATTTATAATAGCCAGAAGCTGGAAAGAACCCAGATGCCCTTCAACAGAGGAATGGATACAGAAAATGTGGTACATCTACACAATGGAATATTACTCATTATCAAAAACAATGACTTTATGAAATTCATAGGCAAATGGAGGGAACTGGAAAATATCATCCTGAGTGAGGTAACCCAATCACAGAAAAACACACATGGTATGCACTCATTGATAAGTGGCTATTAGCCCAAATGTTTGAATTACCCTAGATGCACAGAATACATGAAACTCAAGAAGGATGACCAAAATGAGAACACTTCACTCCTTCTTTAAAAGGGGAACAAGAATACCCTTGGGAGGGAATAGGGAGGCAAAGTTTAGAACAGAGACAGAAGGAACACCCATTCAGAGCCTGCCCCACATGTGGCCCATGCATATACAGCCACCCAATTAGACAAGATGGATGAAGCAAAGAAGTGCAGACCGACAGGAGCCGGATGTAGATCGATCCTGAGAGACACAGCCAGAATACAGCAAATACAGAGGTGAATGCCAGCAGCAAACCACTGAACTGAGAACGGGACCCCCGTTGAAGGAATCTTAGAAAGGACTGAAAGAGCTTGAAGGGGCTTCAGACTCCATATGAACAACAATGCCAATCAACCAGAGCTTCCAGGACTAAGCCACTACCCAAAGACTATACATGGACTGACCCTGGGCTCCAACTGCATAGGTAGCAATGAATAGCCTAGTGCTTAAGAGCACCAGTGGAAGGGGAAGCCCTTGGTCCTGCCAAGACTGAACCCCCAGTGAACGTGATTGTTAGGGGGGAGGGTGGTAATGGGGGGAGAATGGAGAGGGGAATACCCATAGAGAAGGGGAGGGGGAGAGATTAGGGGGATGATGGCTAGGAAACCGGGAAGGGTAATAACAATCGAAATGTAAATAAGAAATACCCAAGTTAATAAAGATGGGAAAAAAAAAAGATAATAGAAGACTCTGAGGATATAGCCACAAGGAGGACACAAGGGTGGGGCTTAGAACCCTGTGATGCTGTGAATGATGGCCCTCATAGGGCCATAGGGAGTGGCACTATTAGGAAGTGTGACCTTCTTGGAGGAAGTGTGTCTTTCTTGGAGGAAGTGTGTCACTGGATGTGGGCTATCAGGTTTCCAATGCTCAAACCAGACTCACTGTCACTTTCTTTTCCTGTTGCCTGCTGATCTGGATGTGGAAATCTTGGCTTCTTCCTCAGTACCATGTCTGCCTGCATGCCTCATGCCGTGACCATAATGGACTAAATCTCTGAACTGTAAGCAGCCCCAGTTGAATGTTTTATAAGAGTTGCTTTGGTCATGCTGTCTTTTCACGGCAATAGAAACATCAACTAAGACAAGCCCTTATTTCTTATTTGTCTCGTCAGCCCACATCCTCATGAAGCTTGGACCAGGGTACACACTAGCCTGGAAGCAGGTCAGACAATAGTTGTACAGTGGGGCAAAGGAGGCTCAAGGACTCTGAGAAGAGGGGGTGCTCACTTCAGCACTGCTTCCACCAGGAACATTGCGGTGCCCACAGGGTCACTCTTCTGGGGTCAGTGATGGACTTTGGTAAGAACCTGGGACAGACAGTGTTCTAAACAAAAGTAGTCTGGTTCCGCCCTAAGCCTGAGTCTGCTCAATGAGTTCTGGGCAGATGGATGGTGGCTCTGGCCAGGTCCTGGCAGCCCCAGCTTTCTCCTTGCCACCTAAGCTATCTCTCAGAGCATCACAGGTGGCATCATTTGTAGGGACTGGAGGAATATGTTTGCTTTGTCTTTATAATAGCATTGGGTACTTACCTGAAGTTAATTGGCTTATCATAGACATGATTGTCTCTGGCCTTCTAGCACATATATCTTCCTGCCAGCAGACCCTACGGTCACATGTGGCATCCTCTGGATAGCCACTTTTCCTTCTGGGTAGCAGAAGGAAAGCAGTCCGAGGGAGTCCCTCCGGAGTGCCTGGGTACACCACTGTCCTCCCATAGCTGTCCAGGGCTTTGGTCTGAGAGCTTCTGTGGATGGTGTCAGGACGGCACAGCAGCATGAGAGCTGGGGTGAGTATGCGTGGCTGGGCTGGTTTCCTAAACCTGTGCACAGATAGGACAGAAGCTGTCTTTAGGAGCCTGCACTCCTGCCTTTCAGTGTCGTGGGTAGTAGCATCAGTACAGGGAGTACCCAGCTGCTGGTGCTGTCGTCACAGTCTCACCGCTGTGGGGCAGGGCTAAGTGCAGCCTTCTCAGTTCTTCTCCCCCTTCCCGGTCTCGCCTACACATGTACAAATATTATAAATACACGGTATTGTATGCTGAAATTCTTAGGAGGCCCAGGGTCTGTCTTCAATGGCTCTTACCGGAAAGCACAAATGGGAGTCTCAAGCTTCTAATTTGTTTGCAAGGATTTAGATTTTTAACATGGAATAGCAGTAGCCTTTCCTTTAATTAAATGCCACGCAGCATTGGCTGTGAGATCAATGTATTGAAGGGAAAGCCAGTGTACTCAGTCCTTGTGAAGTGACTAACAGGTGATTAGGGCTCGTGCAGGCTGGGAAGAGGGGGCTGGTTCACGGGGCTCCGTCCTCCCGCTAGGTGTACTTTGCTTTCCCTGCCCCTTCCCCTGTCTTTGGAAGGCCAGAGTTTCTCCTTAACCATCTTGGGTGTGTTCTCAGCTATACCTTGGGTAGCGGACCTTTAGGTAAAGAACACCTCCAAACAAAAAGGTTTCACACTCATTTAGGACCTTTGAGGGGAGGGTGGGGGAAAGAACAACCCCTCCAAACAAAAGGTTTCATGATTTATAGGTCCAGGGGGGTGGGGAATATTTTTAGATGTGGTATGGGCCACATTCCACTGAGCTCAGGATCCACCTACCTCACAGGTATTTGTGTGGTGTGTAGGGATCCTGATTCAACCAAAATAAATTGCTTTACAAAGGGCCTTGTACCTGCTGTGTTTCTGGATCCCCTGTGGATATGGTGGAAACACTGTGAAAACATCTAAAGAAGTGTAGTTCAGAGGTCTTGTGTATGCACTTGCGTGGAATTGTGCAGCAGAAACCCTGATTGTATGTCCCACCTTTTGATCTAGGCAGCCACTGTTCTACTCTGCTGTGTGCTTTGAGCATTTTTTATGAGCAAAGATCCCTGTGTTTCACAGTGTTTCCACCTATCCACACTGCCACATGCAACCTTTGTTAATTTATTTTGGTTGAATAATTATTCCATTGTATGATGGTTTGAATGTGTCTGCCAAAGATCCCTGTGTTAATGTCTGGTCCTCTCAGCCTGTGGTACTTTTGAGGGAGGGTACACTGAACCTTAAAGACATGGTGCCTACCAGATCTCATGGTCCATGGAGTTTATGCCCTCCAAGAGAATGTGAAGATCCCAGCCTGTTCCTTGGGCACGGCTGTGAACAGTTCTGTCACAACCTGCAGCCAGGCCAACAAACAAACCATGGCCTGAAACCGTTAGCTGTGAGCCGCAGTGACCATTTTCTCTTAGGAGCTGGTTGTCTTAAGGGTTGCCACAGTGGAAAGCTGACAAGCATGGTGCGCAGGCTGCAGTCTGTGTGTCCGCTCATCCTCTCATGGATGTGGATGTTTCTGCTTCGAGTCCAGTGGACAGCACAGTGGAGACCGTAAGTCTTGTTTCCAGTGCTCTCGGATAGGTATTGAGGGTGTCTAATGTGCTGAGGACTGGCAGACCGTCTTCTGTTGGGCCATTTTTCACACTTAGAGTAGTGTGGGAGGGTTCCGGTTTACCTGAATTTTAAAACTTTAGCTTTTGCATGTGAAGTGGCTCCTCCTATCAGTGTGACTTTGAGTGTCTTTTCCATGTGCTTATTGGCTGTCTGTGTATTTCCATGGATAAATGCCTCTTCATGGTCTTTTCATTTTCCATTGGCTGCATGTATGCTTGTTATCACACCCATGGTATTTGCTTTATTTTTTTTTTCTCCCTTTTCCTTCTCAGTACTGGGGCGGGGTGGGGGAGGTCACACCCTAAGCTTTATGCATGCTGGGCACACATTCCATCTCTGAGCTCTTAGCCAGCCAGCTCTTATGAAAGCCTACTCCTGACATTTAGTAATACTCTTGTGTTCAGGTTGGCTGCTGTGAATGGGTCCTACAGGTTGGGGGCAGCAAGAAAGCTTCAGGTTGCAGGTCACGTTGTACCTGCTTCCTGGTCTGACCTCTGAGACCTATGTGTAGCTTGAGTAGTAACAAGCTGGGTCCAGTGTCACAGGCAGTCCCAAGCAGGTATGTCTGTGGTGTTCTTGTCTGGACACCTTCTAGAGGCTTCCTCCACTGATACAGAGAGCAGACAAAGAGGAGGCTCTTAACAGTGACAGTAGAGGGATGATTCTAGGTCTTAGAAAAGAAGGCTTTAGCGTCCTTGATGGTAGACTGAGGAGAGGCTGAGCACCTAGCAGAAGTGACACAGGAACTGTTCCTATGTGCCCTAAAGCAGCTTTATTTCAGGAGGATTTGTTCCCTACTGATTAAAGCATGCTCTCTGTGTGTACATTATTAAAAACAAAGTTCATGGTGCTGTTCAAAGTAGAAAAGCATCAATTAGAGAAATAGCATATGACAGGAAAGCTTCTGGAGCACCTGCCTGGTGGGTACCAGTAAGCAGGACAGGCTGGCATGCTGCTAGGGATTTGCATCTGAGTCACCGTCATTTGTGTCAGAAAGCAGTGTCCCTGTGATGTCTGCCCTCTTCAGAAGAGAAGCCTCTTTGTGGGCAGCCAGCACAGGGCACATGTGTTATTATTCTTCCATGAAGTTCTTGGGCACAGCCCTTACGTGGTCTTGCAAGTGATGTTAGAGGCTTCCTCAGGTAAAGCGGCTGTTCAAGTCGAAATTACCCCAGTCCATGCTCACAGCAGACTGCCTGAGAGCAGTTGTGTGCTCACCCTTTGGGTGTTACAGTTCATTTACAATTTAACCCAACCTTATTTTGGAGGATTTTGTATTTTAACGTGTAGTTCTTGATCACATCAAGAATTTTGGGCCTTGCTTTTGTGTAGCCTCTGCTGTTCTGGGAATCTTCATTTTTCCCCTCTGGGCTCTTTCGTCTTTTAACTTCTGTATGTGCCCTCTGTGTATAAGTACTGTGAACCTTCATATGCTACATGAAATTGTCAAACCTGCCACTTGCTGTTTTGATAATCTAGGTTCTTTCACTGTAAAGTTGCCTCCTAACTTGTATATTTAGTTTATTAATCTTTTTGTCGTTTTTGAGATTCATGTTATATTTTGGAAGACCTTTTCAAGACATAGCAGAAGATTCTGTCCCCTCTAGTCTTTAGCCTTCCCTTTACACACAGAGACAGCCGGGCTGCCCTCATGTAGGCTTGGTGTCATTCAGACCTCGCTTCTATGGTAAGATCCAGACTCTCTGTAGAAATAGGTGCCGTGTCGTGTGAATGCTGCATTATCACATCTCAGTGCTCATGTGTGCGCGCGTTTGATTTTGAACCATTATTCCCGTCTCCTGGGGCTCGTCCCTTAGGCTCTCACAGAGGGCTCCTGTCTTCATGCCCATAACTCTGCCATGGGTTTCTTAACTCTCCACTGAAAATCTGTTCGCTCTGTCCATCTGTCTGTCCATCTGTCCATCTGTCTGTCCATCTGTCTGTCTGTCTCTCTACCTGTCTACATATATAAGTATCTATCTATCTATCTATCTATCTATCTATCTATCTATCTATCTATCTATCTATCATCTGTCTGTCTGTCTACATATATGAGAGGGTGTGTGTGTGTGTGTCTGTCTGTCTATCTATCTATCTATCTATCTATCTATCTATCTATCTATCTATCTATCTATCTATCTATCTATCTACAAAGTTTCTTTCTAGTCTTGACTGTCTAGACCTCTTGACCTGAACTCACAGAGATCCATCTGCCTTTGCCTTCCAAGTGCTAGGGTTAAAGGTTTTGTGACCATGCCTTTATTTTTTGAAAACATTTTTAAAGACTTATTTTTATTATTTTAAGTAATGTAGGCATTTGTCTGCATGTGAATACGTGCCTGTGAGTGCTTGTGTCCGCAGGGGCCAGAGGGACCCAGTTCTCTGGAGCCGGAGTTCCAGATGCTTGTGAGCTATTGATGTGGGTGCTGGGAACTGAACTTGGGTCCGCTGGAAGAACAACAGTAATCACCGGACCATCTCTCCAGCTCCACCTTCTTTTATCTTAGTTACTGTGTGGTGTATTGTGTGCATGTCTGTTCATGTGTGTGCACATGAGTATAGAGGCCAGAGGTCAATGTCATACTTCTTCCTCAAAATTTTCCATTTATGTTTTGAGAAAGTTCCTTACCGAATTTGGAGTTCATGAATTTTTCTGGATTAGCTGGCCAGCAAGGCTCGGGCTCAACTCTGCCTGGCACGCTGGAATCCCAACATGTGCTGCTGTGTAGGTACATGGGCATCTAGGATTAGAATTCAGGCCCTGAGGCTTAGGTGGCAGTCACTCCCTAGGGAGATGGCCATCTCCTTAGGCCCGCCCCCCATTATTCATTTATTTATTTATTTAAAAATGCTTTGAAAAATTTATGTTAAGGTTTCTCCTCTCCCCTCCCCTCCCACATTATTCTTATTAAGAATTTTATTGGCTCTCTTAGGACCTTGCTTTCCAGATGAACTTGCCAAATTTTAGCGTACACCCAGAAGCCCATTGCAATTTTATTTCTCTTTATATTAAAATTACATTTTCTTCTGAGTGACAATTGACATAAATTTCCAGTCTGAAACCCACTATCTGTCTAACCTGGTTTGACTTGTCTTGTTTTTATTCAGCATCTGTCTGTCTGTCCATCTGCCCGTCTGCTTTCTCCCAGGTCTTTGTGTTTCTTTCTTGCTGCCCTCCCCTGCAGGCTAAGCTTTCTCAGTCTCCGTGAGTCCACCTTTGGTCGTCCAGTCTGCTGTCCACACCATGGACTTCATGAGCTGCTCCTGGGCTTCGATCACCCATTTCTTGACTTAGTTTTTCTGTCGTCATGTTCTCTAAGGAACCAGCCTGACCTTCGGAAGCAACATTCCCCACTCAGCTTCCCTAGTTCTTCTGACCCTTTCTCTTGAGTGGTTGATTTAGTTATGGCTTTGGTTTAGTTATTTTTGCTTTGGCTGGGAGGTGAGCCCTCCCTAGTGCTAGACATAGAGGCCGTATTTGTTGTTGCTCATGGACATGGCTTTCTTTACTTCTAGCTGTCAGCCCACCCCAGAGGAACTATACTTTAAACTTGTCGAGCCTGGTACCTGCCTGTCTCCATGCTCTTCCAAGGGAAACCTGTAAGTTAGTTTCCTCACATGGCCTGTACACTTTTTTGTTCGTTCTGTCTTTGTGACAGGGTTTCTCAGTGTAGCCCTGGCTGTCTTGGAATTCATATTATACAGCAGGTTGGACACGGACTCAGAGATCTGCCTGCCTCTGTCTCCCAAGTGCTGGGATTCAAAGCGTGTGCTACCATGCCTGGCTGGCCTGCACAGTTTTTAGGTTCATGCTTTTCATAATTTTCTCTTCTCAGTCACACAGGGAAAAGCTGTTGGTTTTGGCAAGTTTGTGCACTGCCTGCCCATCCTGCTTAGTGTGGAACTACATTTCCTGCCTCGTTCTTGCTTCTTCCTCTCTTCAGTAGGTTGTAGTTGATGGTTTTAACGTGTTTAGTCTCAGTCTAACTGGGACCCTGTCAGAGGGAGAGAGATGGTGGCTTCCAAGGGATTCCTTAGGAGTGAGGCCTTCCTTGGAGTCCTTAGCAGTTGTGCTATTCTCCCAATATCTATGATGGAACCCATCGACCATGCACATTGACCATGGGGAGGGGCTTAGCGGTGCACCAGCACCTCACAGGCCCTCGCTGGAGTGGAGTGGGATGTGCTTTGCCAACGCCTCATCACATCTCAGCTTTTCAACATTGGCCTCAGGACTTGTGGGCACTTTGCACAAGCAACATTCTTCTAGAGAGGGAACGCCTGTTTGGGCCATCTGTCGATGCTGAGAGTGGCTTTTCTCCAACAGTGGATTCAACACACCCATGCCTGCACCCTTGGAGTGAATCATGTGATGTGAGCTATCCTTCAGATAGACTACTGTGTTCGGATCTGTTAAGACTTTCTTTGCGATCTCTGTCTGTATTGATAAGTGGTATTTGACTGTGCTACAAAGTCTTTAAGAATAGGAGTTAATACAGTGAAGACAGCTTGGTATTAAAGGCCAAGTTACTTAACCTCTCTGAGACCAGTTCTCATTCATGGACAGGGCTCACAGCCCTGATTAATCCAAGCTGCTTTGAGATAATGTATGCAAAGCTCTTTTTAAACACTGCACCTCGGCAAGACGAGAACTTTATCTCATGCTGTACATTCAACATTCTTGACTCTGTGTGTGTGTGTGTGTGTGTGTGTGTGTGTGTGTGTGTGTGTGTGTGTGTGATGTGGACATGGGTTCAGGGAACATTATCCAGTGTGTGTTCTCAGTGCTTTCTTTAGAAACCACAGCCAGAAAACAGCGCTGTGCGGAGGGAGAGGCACAGCGAGGAGGAAGGCAGAGGTGCTGTCAGTAAACACTGCTAGCAGCATTTGGATATTAGGTCCCCATTCTCCATGGTGTCCTTGGGGAGCTGGGGGAGATCTGATGTTTTCTGAGGGTTCTGTGACTGCAGGTTATGGCTGGTGCTGTCGTCCAATTACTCTCTACTCATTTTACTTAGACTTTAGTAATTGGAAAAAGATTAGATGTCAGGACTTTGCATTTTGTTGATTATATTACCAAAGTCTTCTCTGTAATCACTTCTCTTATTCCCAGTATTAATCATGAGCTCTGAGCTGCTGGAAGAGTCTAATAGTAGATTTCTAGTGGAGGCAAAGGAAGCAGTTGCCTTTGTCTTGCTGGGGCTGGAGTGTGTGGACACCCTTGCACACCCACATGTGTGCCCCAGCCACCCAGGGAGATCAGAGTCAAGAAGAAACGGCCTACTGTCCTTCCCCATGTCACCATGTCATACAGTGACTTTCTTTACCCTCTAAGGCACTCACTGTTATGGCTGTAAGTCCCAGCCCTTCTTTCTCTGGCCAATCCTTGTCTGGTTCTCCTCATTAGTGGTATTTGTTAAGATATCCAGGCCTGTGTTCGTCCACTTTGAAGTTCTCTTATCCTATCTGTATATCATGTAGCACACCTTTGTCAGGTGTATGAAGACAAGCTCGCCTCCCAGAGACCAGTGCTGAGGGGACAACTCAGACAGGCATTAAGAGGTGGAGGATGAGAGCTGGAGAGACAGCTCAGTGGTTAAGAGCACCGGCTCCTCTTCTAAAGGACCTGGTTCAATTCCCAGCACCCACATGGCAGCTCACAACTGTCTGTAATTCTAGTTCCAGGGGGATCTGATAGCCTTATACACACATACAAACAGGAAGAGTGTCAATATACATAAAAACAAAAATAAATAAATCATTACGAAGCAGCAAGTGGTCCAGAGTGGGAGAGAGGAGAGCCAACTGGGCTGTCCAAACAGGCAGTGCTCTGGTTTGCTTTAATAAGGTGCTGTGACTCGTTATCTTTTGTGTATTGAGGTCATTCACTCTGAAATGTTTATCAATTAGGCTTACACTGGTTCCATTTGTGGGGCTTCCTGCCTACTGAGGAGTCTGATAGGATATGGTAAGGTGCTGTAGAACCTTTTGTAACCCTGCTTTTCTTTGTTCTTCCAACAGAGGAATTACGGAAGCTGAGCTGGTCCGGAATCCCAAAGCCAGTTCGTCCAATGACATGGAAACTTCTCTCAGTAAGTTTGCACACCAGTGCTCAGTCTAGTTACTTTATTCCTGTGAGTCCAGTGGCCTGACACCTGGGTGGAGGAGTATGGCTTGCTGGCCGTGGCCACACACTTGTCTATCTTGGTTGCATAATGACACAAGCCTTTGCTGTGTCCAAGAAGGCATTGTCTAGTTTTAGCTTAATTTCAAGGTTGGTTTGGCAAGTCTGGAAGAAAGCGAAGATGAGCACCAGCTTGTGACAGCTGTGTTCATTCCCACCGACTTCCACCATTAAAGAATGCTGTATGCAGGCTCGCGACTCAGGAGCTTACAGCACAGAAGCCCTCAGAGCCCAGAGGAAATGGGTACGGATCAGCCAAGAAGGGTCAGCAGTGCTGGTGGTGAACAAGAACAAGAAGAAGAGGAGGAGGAGGAAGAACAAGAGGAAGAGGGAGAAGAGGAGGAAGTAGAAGAGGGAGAAGAGGAGGAAGTAGAAGAGGGAGAAGAGGAGGAAGTAGAAGAGGAGAAAGAGGAGGAGGAGGAGGAAGAGGAGGAGGAGGAAGAAGAGGACAAGGAGGCGGGATAGGAGGCGTTGGACATAGCTTGTTAGTGTAGTGGAGAGTAGGGGCCAGTGCCCTGAACCCCAGCACTAAGCTGCCACCCCAGAAGCCCCCAGGGAATGTTCAGTGGTTGGTGGCTGTCTGTGTGCCCTCACTTACAGACCTGGCTTCAGGTTGGAAGTGAGAACAGTTCACTGGCAGTTTGCTTCTCTTTTCTCTTTGTTTTATTTTTGGAGCTCAGTCACAGGGAACTTCAGGTACCTACTCTAAATTGAGTCTGACTTTCAGTGTTTAAAAGACTTTTGTGCTAATGAGTCGTAATAAATTTTCAGTTCAGTACCTCGTAATCCTAAATGCAGATGCAGCTCTGAACAGCAAATATTTATTGATTAAATATCTCATGCAATTAAGGCTAGACCTGCTGTGATCACTAGCACTCTGTTTTGTGTTTTTTAAGTGTTTTCAGCCACATTTTCAAATGCCCTCTAAAAGAGATTACGACTTTCGATTGGCTTGTAGGAAGTTATGATGTAAATGTCTGGAAGCCCCTATGTCACAGTGTTGTGCTCATCAAGAACCAGCTGGTTTATGAGGAAAGGCTTATGAGAGGCGCTTGCTCTTTCCATCATTTCTGTGCCTGTGCATGTCATAGCTGCAGTGTCCTGAGCTGCTTAGCTGCACAGTGGTTACATCAGAGGAACAGCAGGGGTTGAGGTGGGGTGAGTAGTGGGTAACCCCACTGTGTTGGTATGGACCTGGGAGTCTATATACAGGAGTGCTGGCAGTGTAGACCAAAGAAAAACTATAGGGGGCTTCCCAGAAACACTGAAGGCTATCGACACCCAGCTGCTTCTAGGAAGAGGTTATAGGCTCAGGCATGCAGCAGGGTAAGTCCAGCCCAGTTTGGTACAGTGTACTTGTGAGGTGTTCAGGGCTTAAGTGTCAGCCAAGGAGAGGGGTTGGGATGGTACTATGGGGTGGCCAGTTCCTAGGGTCAGTTTTGCGAAGAGGAGGCTTTACACTGGTGTCTCCAAGGCCATTGCAAGTGCACAAGGAGATCAGGAAGGCTAGGGCAGTTCTCAATCTGAATAGACAGGTGAGAAGGTAAGTTTCAGGCTAGAGAGAAGATCTGCTCTTTGCCAAGGATGTAGTACAGACAAGTGAGGATGCTGGGCAAGGCTCCTTGGCACGGGTGCAAACTCAGGGCAGAGGGCCAGGGATCAGGAGGAGACCATGTGTATGTATGGTTGATCCCAGATACATGGCCCTCATTCTGAAGGACTTGAGCCAGGGGTGTGTAGCTGTTTCTGGAAGGAGAACAACTTGTAGAACCGTTGGTTAGTACTTTTAGTTATTTGCTGGGGACTACTTGAACTCTGCATGTTTCAGGCATTATGTTTGGTGCTGGAAAAGGACAGGGTATGCCTGAGACTACATTCCAGCCCTATTGGGTCATACACAACACAGAGAAAATGCCTACCCTTCCGTTACTACACAGTGCAGGTCAGGGCTTACTGCACAGAAAAGGAGCTGTTTCCCCAGGACCCTTTCTGTGCCCCAGGCACACTTTATGTCCCATTTGTTCCTTTATTGTATGTGTCCAAGACAAGGCATACTCAAACTTACTCAAAACTGAGTTGTGTCCTCCAGAGAAGGTGCAAGTGACTGTCACCAAGTTAACTATTTATGTTCAATGTCTAGCAGTGATGGGGTGCCTCCCCCAACCCCCAGGGGGATCAGGAAAACCAGAAGGGGTTTGAGTTGGGTCAGGGTCAGTTGGGATGGCTGGGAAGGAGTCAGTGACCACTAGAGCAGGCAGAGACTGGCTCCCCTGCAGGGCACAGGCACGGGCACAGGCCATTGAGCACTTAGCACTTGACTCTGTGATGCTTTTCCTGTAGTCTGCTGCCTGGAGGCTCAGGACCTACATAGGAGAGGAAGCCATTTAGCTGGGATGCTAGTCAGACATGGAGTGGTCATGTAGGAGTTGGTCAGAATTGGTGAGGTTCTTTCTCAGCTGGGACTAGCTGGACCCTGGAGCTTGCAGATGCTGCCAGCTTCAGCGTGTGTCTTAGTTGGAGTTACTGTTGCTATGATGAAACATCATGCCCAAAAGCAAGATGGGGAGGAAGAAGTTTACTTGGCTTATATTTCTATACCTGTAGTCTGTCACTGAAGGAAGTCAGGGTAGGAACTCAAACAGGGAAGACCCTGGAGCAGGAGCTGATGCAGAGGCCATGCAGAGGCCGTGGAGGGTGCTGCTTATCTGCTTGCCTCCTGTGTCTTGTTCAGCCTGCTTTCTTATAGGATCTAGGACCACCAGACGAGGGATGGACCCACCCACAGTGACCTCCTCTGGACTACTCCATGTCTGACTAGTGACATTTTAACTGTCACTCGGGAGTTTGGGCAATCTTGATACCTGGGCTTGCTAGTGGACCCAGGTTGAACCCTAGTGTTCTAGGGTTCCAGGCAGCATGGAAAACAGGACCAGGATGCGCGTGAAGCAGACAGGAAGCTAGTCTCTGAACAATGCATGACCCCACTGAAGGCAGTTGCTCACTGGGCCTGACACACCCAGACCAATAGGTTGGACTGGGTGGCTGTGGGTGAGTAGGGACTAGATTGTGAGCCTAGTTCAAGGTCTGGCCCACTAGTGGCTTTCCTCCAGCATGCCCACGGTTTCTCATTAGCATAGTTCTAGTGTTTGTGGACAAGTGTTACTTTTAATTAAAGAGAGGAAATTCTTCTGTAGAGGAGAAATCTAGCTGTGTGGCTCTTATTCTGAAGAGCTCTGTAGCCAGGGCACCCCCATTAAATACTAGCGCTAATATTTAACTTTTAAATTACATGCAAGCAGCATAGGACCTTTTTTCAAAATTAGTCCCAAAGAGAATCATACTTTTGATTCTTTTTTTTTAACTAACTGTTTCAGAAGGAGTGAACAAAAACTAATTAAACATTTAACATTTGTGCTAGTGAGGATATTGGCTAAACTGATAGCGAGGCTCCAGTATCAGTGTAGCGTCTTTCTGTGTGTTACAGTCGGTTTGCATATGAACGCAGTGGGAGGGAACACATTGATTTTTGTGTCACCAGGACAGTTTGGATTTAAGTATCTGCATGCATTGTTTTACATTTATGATTAGTGTTTTTATAGCATGCTAATACAGCAATTAAGTCTTCTGTAGTTCTGTCATTTAAAATTCATTGCATACTTGAATGTATTTCATTTGCATAATTTCTAGTCTTGCTTAATTATCAAGAGGCCTGCACTTGCACATGTGTTTTTTTCTTCTAGGAAGGGGATGGCAAGAGAATGGGTGGGCCTTTTGGATGGCATACTTGCCTTTTAGAATTTGCATTTCATTAAGTTCACATTCTGGGAGCAGGAAACCTGAGAGAGTTCTCATTCTGTCCCCTAAGGATGCTGGTCGCTGCGGCTATCTACACTGTCCCTGCTGACCACACGTGATCCTGCTGCCCTGAAGTGCAGACTGGGCCCGGGCCCTTCGCTCTGGCTGTTGAGTGAAGCAGCCAGCCTTTCATCTGCCAGGCTCTGTTTTGGTCTTTGCTCAGCCTGGCCCCACTTCCTGCATACTCCTAGGCTCTATGTAGTTTTGCCTTCTCTCTACTGTCTCAACCAAACCAAGCCAGGAAACTGCTGACTTGGTCTGTCCCTGAGACCCTAGTTCTATGTCATCTCTTTTCATGCTGACATCATCCATTCATCCCACAAGCCTTTGCCGAGTATCTCTTATGGGGGAACAGTGTTCTAAGCTCTCAGGTACAGTTCTGAGATGAAAGGGAGAGCTTCCATTGTGACCGGAAGAGATAAAAGTACATTGGGTAGGGGAAGTTGGCAGAGGTGACATGGGTGCTGGTCAGGATGTGAGCAAGATCAGAGAGCTTTGAGGGAGGGCTGTGCGGATATTTGGATATACAGTCTGGTCCTTACTAATTCAGTGCCACATTGAGTGCCATGCAGATCAGACCGTCCCTTTGATCCCCAGAAGAGATCGGCATGGATGGTGAACAGGAATGACCAATGAGTTGCAGAAGCAATGGCCCTGGGATCTGAGACAGCAGAGGGAGAGTCGAGACTGTAGAGGGTGTGGGATTGTGAAAGGGTTGCCACTGGACTAACAGGACTCATCAGACTTGATCCTAAGGTGCCAGCCCAGTCAGTGCTGTGGGCTTGCTTCAGCTGCGCAGCCCAGTTATTCTGCACCGAAGTAGCCAAGGAATTGGTGTGGGCTGCATACTGCCGTGTTCCCTGCACACTTTATTCACAGAAACTGGTTAGAGTTGCCTGGCCTGCGACTGGAGTCAGTGGGTCCCAGTGGAGGAAATAGTGAGTTCAGAGGGAGACCGTGAGGGGGAGGTGTAGTGTTTGAGGCATGTTTAGCCGATTAGAAGGTAGAGAATCTGCCACATAGAGAAGAAGGAGTGTGTGTGGTCCAGCCAGGTGGGAAAAGAGGTCAGCCAGGGCCCTGACAGCCTGGGATCACATCCTGAGTGTGACGAGAGGCCATTGAGAGTTTAAGGGGTGCTATGGCAAAGTGGTCTCCATTTTACCATATACTATGGCAAAATGTGGATCTCCAAAGCCATAATGCAGAGTTAAGTCTCACCAGGACAGAGAGTGGAGGGGGCGGGGCATATATATTTCACATGGACAGCTCTCTGCAATCTGGCTTCTCCCTAGAGCCACTTTGCTCCACACATTGAGCAGAGGACACAGATGTTGCTGTGTGTGACAAGGACTCAGTGTGAACTGTGCCTAAGCTCTCTGTGAGCTGGGAGTCGGCCGGCATCCCTGACATGTGTGGCATTATAGGTTAAGGGAAGGGACGACGATGTGGGGAGGCCTTGGCTTGAGTCTGACCTCACATATTTGTGGCTCTGATCATGTCACCATGGTTTGCCAAGTCTCTCCCTGTCTGAAAGTGGGAATGTTGACTACGTCTGAAAGGCTAGGACTAAGCCAGCCTGTGCCTGGTTGGGACTGCACCTTCCTTGGAGGCCCGTGGATGGGTGGTACCAGACAAAGAACAAGATGTATCTTAGGAAATTGTTATTCTTTAAGTTCATATGAACTGAAGCTGAGATAGCTCCAGGGAGAAAGGAGGTGAGGTGTGCACAAAGCCTCCTGCCTGGATGGGTTCTCCCTGGGGCAGCTTTGAACTGGATGGAGACTTACCTGTTGTTACGTCTGTCTGTACCCTACCCTTGTAATTTTGTGCTTCATCTTAGGGGCAGGGTTCCGTCCCTAGTGTCCCTAGCAGTAAGAGCTCTGTTGGGATGTTCCCAGGTGTGTTGCAGGTGGCTCTGATTACCAGGTGGGTGACATTTGGGCTGGTTCTGATCCTATTGGTGCTGTACCTGCTGTGTGCGGCAGAATGTGAAGTGGAGTCTTAGCAATCTCCTTTCTGCGGAGAAGAGAAGCATCTGAGGGTTGTGCTTTCCTGTAGATTACGCTGTGTCCTGAGCCTTTCTTTCCGCTGACAGCTATCGGGCGAGCATTTTGCAGTGTGTTGCTGTGAGTTGTATTTGACTCATTAGTTACAGGGCTGTGGGGGTGTGTCACTGGTCACCTCCTGTGTGCTCCTTGGGGGTAAGTAGCAGGATCTGTGGCGCTCACAGCTCACATGTAGGAGGAATTCATATCTGGAAATAATCAGATGTTGTTGGCCATTGTGGGATGGGGCAGTTTCTGTAAATATTTGTAGAACGTATGGTGTGGCTGTGCTGCCTTCAGGGAGCTATCTCTGCAGGGGCTGCCAGGTGTTCTTGTAAGGACTCCATAGTAAGCAAGCCCTTGCATCACATGCAACCATGCAGCTCTCAGCCTATGGATCACATGCAGCCATGCAGTACTCAGTCCATGGATCACATGCAGCCATGCAGCTCTCAGCTCATGAATCACATGCAACCATGCAGCTCTCAGCTCATGGATCACATGCAGCCATGCAGTGCTCAGCCCATGGATCACATGCAACCATGCAGCTCTCAGCCCATGGATCACATGTAGCCATGCAGTGCTCAGCCCATGGATCACATGTAGCCATGCAGTGCTCAGCTCATAGATCACATGTAGCCATGCAGTGCTCAGCCCATGGATCACATGCACCCGTGCTGTACTCAGCTCATGGATCACATGCAGCCATGCAGCTCTCAGCCCATGAATCACATGCAGCCATGTAGTGCTGTGGACACTGTGCAGGAGCAGTCACACTCTATTTAAGCAGGCCCAGCAAGATTTCATTTACAGAAGTAGGCATAGGTTCAGTTAGTGTCTCCTGGTGTCCAATGGCAGTTAATCACAGTAGGGGTATGGCTGTGATTTTATTTTTTTATCTTTTAGTTTTGAGTTTTGGGTGTTTAGAGACAGGATCTCATTGTAAAGCTCTGGAACTCTCTCTGTAGACCACATTGGCCTCAAACTCACAGAGATCCACTTGCCTCTGCCTCCTAAGTGCTTTAAGTCATAGGCCACTATGACTGGCTATGATTTTTTTTTTGGGGTGCAGCAAACTTTATTGATGGTATTCAAGAGAGAAGGGAGTGCTCCCTAGGCCCCTCCTGTTGTTATGTGAGGATGGAATTGTGAGGGAGATGCTCAGTGTTGGGGGCTGAGTTGGGATGGGGACTCCTCAGCAACTGAGGGTCTCTCTCTTGCTCTCAGTGTCCTTGCTGGGCTGGGGTGGGTGGTCCAGGGTTTCTTACTCCTTGGAGGCCATGGAGGCCATGAGGTCCACCACCCTGTTGCTGTAGCCATATTCATTGTCATACCAGGAAATGAGCTATACAAAGTTGTTATTGAGAGCAATGCCAGCCCGAGCATCAAAGGTGGAGGAGTGGGAGTTAGCTGTTGAAGTCGCAGGAGACAACCTGGTCCTCAGTGTAGCCCAGGATGCCCTTTAGTGGGCCCTCGGACACCTGCTTCACCACCTTCTTGATGTCATCATATTTGGCAGTTTCTCCAGGTGGCATGTCAGATCCACAGTGGATACATTGGGGGTAGGAACACAGAAGGCCATGCCAGTGAGCTTCCCGTTCAGCTCTGGGATGACCTTGCCCACAACCTTGGCAGCACCAGTGGATGCAGGGACGATGTTCTGGGCTGCCCCATGGCCATCACGCCACAGCTTTCCAGAGGGACCATCCACAGTCTTCTGAGTGGCAGTGATGGCATGGACTGTGGTCATGAGCCCTTCCATGATGCCAAAGTTGTCATGGATGACCTTGGCCAGGGGGTCTAAGAAGTTGGTGGTGCAGGATGCATTGCTCACTTGAGGGAGTTGTCATATTTCTCATGGTTCACACCCATCACAAACATGGGGGCATTGGTAGAAGGGGCAGAGATGATGACCCTTTTGGCCCCACCCTTCAAGTGAGCCCCAGCCTTCTCCATGGTGAAGACGCCAGTAGACTCCACGACACACTCAGCACCAGCGTCGCCCCATTTGATGTTAGCGGGATCTCGCTCCTGGAAGATGGTGATGGGCTTCCCGTTAATGACAAGCTTCCCATTCTCAGCCTTGACTGTGCCGTTGAACTTGCCATGGGTAGAGTCATACTGGAACATGTAGACCATGTAGCTGAGGTCAATGAAGGGGTCGTTGATGGCAACATTGTCCACTTTGCCAGACTCAGAGCAGAAGGCACCCCTGGTAACCAGTCGCCCAATATGGCCAAATCCATTCACACCGACCTTCACCATCTTGTCTATGAGACGAGACTGGCACTGCACGAGAAGATGTGGCTGTCTCTGGAACAGGGAGGAGCAGAGAGGCGACTGGCTATGATTTTAAAGTGCAGCGTATGAACCTGAATGTTGGGTAATGGGTGTTTTCCTCAAAAGACCAATTGTGCATCAGCTTTAGCCTCACCCTGTGCTCATGGTGGCTGCCACTGCTCAGACTGCCTGTATTCACCTGGATTCACGGAAAGAGCAAAGCAAAGCTCTCGGCTTTGGGTTGCTGAATGGTGTGCCCATCTAGTGTGTCCCAGTCAGTGCTGGCTGGAATGTGAAAGGGTGTCACCTCCTTGGAAAAGATCTGGCAGTTCCTTAAAAACTTCTGTCTACATTCTGATGCAGCCCCTCTACCCCTTGCTATTCATCCCTGAGAAGTCAGAGATGCAGACCTCCAAGGTCTGCAAGAATCCCCTTCAAGCTTCGTTCATTCAGAAGTGGCTTGCCAGAGTGGCCTGACACATGCCATGCAGACTCATATCCAAAGGTGGCCAAAGCTCAGAAGACAGAGTGCACAGAATCCTGGGTTCCGAGTTTGTGTTTGGAGAGTCCCGGACAGACACAGTCAGCTCTAGTGAGAAACTAGCACTTCCGGGGTCCAGGCGGGATGGTGGGAGTGGGCTGCAGAGAGCACCGTCACTTTGGGCAGTGCCAAGTACCTTCTGTCTTTCTGGGAACAGTAGTTACTGCCTGAAGCTTTCCTCATGGCCGTAGGCCTGCACTTAAACGTAACAAAGTTTAAAGTTATACCTGTATGTATCATATTAAACGATGAACTTAAAACGCAGACAAAGGAAACAAATGTGAAGCCACGTGGGGTGTCCATTTTATGTGTGGCACAGTGCCGGGCCCCTCAGAGGCTTTGGAGAATACAGGCCCACTTGCCCACAGGACAGCTCTGTGCACATAAAATCAATGTGTGTATATGTGTGCATGGTTTGAGTGTGAGACCAGACATTCTCCCCATTCCTTGTGGATGTAAGCTGTGTGGAGAAGGGCTTTAGTATCTCTATACCATGTGTTAAGAAAGCATTGGGTCTGGGTGTCATGAGCCGACTTTTGTTGGATGCGAGTGACTTAGAACTGGTTAGTGACACTGGTTGAGGTAGTGCTGGTGCTGTGTGCTGTCCCGCTGCTATGTTCTGTGTGGGCTGCTCTTTTGGTGTCCTTCCTCCTGTGTTAGGTGGGCCCCAGCACCCCTGAGCCATACTGGATGGGCGCTTGTTCTTCACTCTCGTGCACAGTAACCACAGACGCCTGCGTTTCTTTTGTTCCTCCAGGGTTACCTTCCTGCCAATGTTGACCGAAGACCAGCCACGCTGCAGAGGAAACAGAAGGAATACTTTGCTTTCATTGAGCACTATTACAACTCTAGGAATGACGAAGTTCACCAGGACACCTATCGCCAGGTGTGTGTGTGTTCGGGGGGGGGTGGTGGTGGTGGTGGGTCTCTCTCTTTCCCACTCATCACTCAATACTGGGATTTGGAGGTGGTTTGCAGGGCATGCGTTTCATCTGTCAGGAACCGGATAGGCTCGCAGATTTATGGTTCTAACAATAACCACGTGGAAGCAACTGATGTCGATCGGCTGCCTGCAGCTACCTGCGGCGGTTTGTGTTCCTTCTCAGGGGAAAGCATGAGACTTGAGTCAGGTTACAGAACACATGCTGAGATCTGGTAGTGACGACCGACTCTGCCTCGGGTGATGTTGGCATGTGGTGCCTTGGCCTGTGCCCAGCATTCTATATCCTGCTTCTGTAGGCAGTGCCTTGGCCTGGGCCCTGATCTCATGCCTTCCTGCACTGTATTATCATGTATGTACTGTCTCACTGAAGATTATGTCTTAGTCACATGGAGCTAGTTAGTGGCAATATTTGTCTGGCTTGGCTTCCTCTCTGTAGGTTAATCCTGCTGATTTTTGGCCTTTTCCCTATTTTCTCAGGCCTGTTATTGATGCCAGGCCAGGGTCAGGATCTGGGGTAGGATGCATATGCTGTTCTGGCTGCATAAGAAGCACATTGCTTGTGGATCCTTGCTGGTATTGGGTGTAGAGGCAGGTCAGGCTTGTTTTTCATCTTGTAGGAGGCCAGCACACCGTGCATCTGTTCACAGGACTGACCCTGAAGGGAGCAGTGCACTGGTGGTGGCTCCCAGGATGCCTTGCTAGTGGACCTGGGCAGCCTTGTTCCTTACCCATACCTGGACTCCTACACTTGGCTCTTCTGAGTCTGTGTAGGTGTCCCTTAGCAAGGGTGCCTGTGGAGTTACTTTCTGTGTGCCCTGTGTGCAGGTTTATCTCATCTTGTTCCCTTGTGCTGAGGACTCAGACACTGACTGTCACCAGCAGTCCTTTGAAAGGACACAGAGAGCAGGCTTTGTGTAGATAGAGAGGCTGAGCCTAAGTGACTTACTCTTGGCCACAGGCTATAGTGTCAGAGTGAAATGGTGACCCTGTTTATTAGATGTTAGCTGCCTCTCTACACATGGGCAAGGATGGAACTAAACTGTTGAGTCCCCTTTGGGTTAACATATGCTGTCTCCCTCAGTTTGTACAGGCTGTTTCCCTGGAGTCCCAGAGTGATGCTAGTGTTATTGGTGTGGGGTGTGCTCCTGGGGTTTGGAGCCAGCCTGTGGTGCCCACTGTGTTCTGAGCACTCCTGTTGGGTCACCCCTTAGACCCCACCCTCAGGCAGTCTGCACTCTAATGCTGGCAAACATTGTCCAAACTCCCATGTCAGATGGTGCTCACACAGGAATCTGCTGACACCAGCAGAGACTTTCAAATGCTTCCTTTAATGTGTCCTAGATTCCTCATGGACATTGTGAAATAGAGGAGAATGTGGCCTATGTTGCAGACAGCCCTGTCACTGCTGAAACAGGGCATTGTCAGTGTCTTGAATCCTACCCAGTGTCAGGCTGAAAATGAATGTGCACTGACCACATTGGCTCATGCTACTGAGGAGCCGAGGGCCCACTCTGTTCCTAACCGCGCAGTAAGCACTCCTGGACGGAGAAGGGTCAGGCATGCCTGTCACCTGAGGACAGTCGAGCCTCGCTCAGGTGGAGTGTGTTTCTGGGCACCTCCTATGGAGGAGCCTGGTGACAGTCCTCTCAGAGCAGCTTAAGGGCAAGTCACAGGTATCGTCAAGGACAGCTCTCATGCTATGAGATAAGCATATATCTCGGTTGCATTCACAGATCCATATTGACATCCCTCGGATGAGCCCAGAAGCACTGATTCTTCAGCCCAAGGTGACAGAGGTAAGAGGAGCGCTGGCCGGGGAGTCTCTGCTGATGCCTGTCTCTGCGTGTGACCATTGCTCACTGCACCCGAGGGGCCTGATCCAGGAGATTCCACAGTCCATAATTAGCGGACATGGAATCACTGATTGTTCTCAAATATTTTCTTTTGAGGTACATCAAAAAATACAGCAAAAAGAATATATGCAATATGTGTGAGAGCATTTATAGTAGAAACTTATGTCCTTGAATTTAGGAGTTAGAACTTCTCCAAGTGCTTACCTCTAGGTGTTTGAAACTGGTAGCATAGAAACTATTTCTCTGTGCTCATGATTCTGCTACTGCAGCTCCATTTCTGTCCCTCCCAAGTCCCCCAAAGAGGTGTACTGTTTGCTCCAAATTATATTTGCCATCCTTTGTGACTTCAGCACTAAGGAAGCAGTGTGGTAGAATTGTTGTGTCTTGAGCTGTGTGTTGCTTTCTTTGTGCAATTCAGCCTCTGCAGCTTATTCTTTCTTCTGCTTGTGTAGCAGTCAGGGGGAATGTTTGGGCTCGTCCTAGCCATATGCAGTTGGGACAGTGTGCTAGAACCGTCACATCTATTTATGCAGGTATACCCTGTGAGCGTTTCTCCACGGCTCTCAGGATAACATCAGTGTGCTTTCTGGAGGGTCTGCAGCCGGGGCTCACCTGAAGCGCTGGAAACCTGGATTTCCACTCCTTGGTAGTTCTTGGAACATGGCCGGGCTCCTGAGCTCTGTGTGTCTGGTGGATATTCCCATCATGCTCCTGGCTTCACTTCCCGTGGCTGTACCACTTCCTGTGGTACAGAGTCTCTCTGTATATACCCTGTTCTGGTAAACTCTTGTTACTGGCTGTCCCATCCCCTTCCTTGTTTTTACCCATTAAAAAAAATAAGTTTGTGATGTTTATACATCTGGGATTCTAATTCTTTGTCGGTCATTTGATGGGACAGGCTTAGCTTTGCTGAGTTGAATGTGGTGCCCTCTTAGGTTATCATGGGATGCTTTCTTTAAGAACTGTTTTCCCACAACATCTGCTTCGTAAATGTTCTCCCATCTCCTCATCTGAGATTTTTCTTTTCCCACCCTGTGTTTAATTTGTAGCCAATAGCAGCACCCAGGGGCAGCCAGCCACAGTGGGGGCTGTGCACCGACTTGTGCTTATCACTTCAGTTTTGGGTCTCTCTATCTGCCCCATGTTCCTAGGCATCCCCAGGGTCGTCAGTGCCGCCTCCTTCCTCTTAGAAGTTGCCTGGGTCCTCTTAGTCTTACTCATTCATGCCATTTTCCAAATCATGTTGCCGGGGTTTTTAAGTCTGTTTGATTTGTGAATGGGATTGCTTGAACTCCTTAGATCTGCTCAGCAGGTCCTCATCCACTGAGCTCTGTCTCCAGTCCTATTTTTACATGTTATTTTGAGATCAGGTCTGTCTGAGTTGCTCAGGGTAGCCTTGAACTCACTCTGTAGCTTGCACATACCCTGAACTTCCTGCTTCCTCCTACCCAGTAGCTGAGACCACTGACCTGGGCCACCAGACCAAGCCTTTATGAAAGGCCTATGTATGTTTTGTTAGATTTATTCCTACCCTTGATATTTCTGTCACTAAAGTAAGTAGTATCCCTTTAAAGTATACTTACTATCTGAAATACTTTGTTTTTCATCTTTATTTTCCCCCAGTAAATGCATTTTGAAACGTGGACATCTCTTGCCTGCGCAGTAGAGCTGCTAAAAAATTCCGACATTGCTGAAGTAAAAGTGCTCGTAGATTGTGGAGCACAAAAGGGGAGAATGAGTTTCCATAGGAGCGGCCGCTCTGAGGCACTTCTCTTTGATTGCCCTTCTCAGTGGTGTGCTTACAGTGGCTGGAAACAAGGGTAATGCATTACGACCTCTTCTTTACTTAAGTTTTTCTTTAAAAATGGAAAACAGACCTTGGCGTGTGTGTGTGTGTGTGTGTGTGTGTGTGTGTGTGTGTGTGTGTGTGTGTGTGTGCTTCTCTACAGCTTGGTACACTGCTCACAGAGCTGGCCTTGTGGCCTCTGGCCATAGTTACGGTGTTCAGGCCTTAGCCCTTTTACTCAGGAGCATCTCCCCGGCAGCAGGTTTTACTCAGCCCTGAGACTCCTCCAGAGCTAAGAGGTGTATGCAGTTAGCAGTTGGCAGGGCTGAGCAGGGGCTGTGCAGCCTTCAGGACAGGCAGGCGTCTGGGGGAGGGGGGCAGACTACCCAGGCTGGCCAAGGGTGACTATGGATCACTTGAGCGTGACTGTGGATTCGGGGATATGAAATGAGGAGCAGGTCCTTGAGGAAAAGCATTGGAAGGTGGGTCTTGTGGCGGCCAGTGTGCAGGAGCCAGTTAGACTTCTGACCCCTTAGAAGTTGGGGTGTATCATGGTGACAACAAATCTACTGCCGCGGCAGCTTCATGAGATAGGAGTTGATGACTGTGCCCGGGGCTAGCTGTTTGTCAGTCGGTCGGCCCTGTGTGCTTGGCTTCAACCTCAGAGTCCAGTCATCTGCTTGGCTTTCATTCCCATTTGCATCCCACCAGCAGGGAGTTACAGTAAGACACAGATAGGAACGAGCAGGCACTTCTCCATGGGGTCATGTGAGTTGGCCGTGTGGTACTACTTGTTCCCTGGTCACAGCCTGGTGACATGGAGTTGCTTCGCTGGATGGGAGCTGGGAAGGTGAAGCTGGGTCCTGAGTGTAGAACCTCGTGTGGCAGCTTGTGGGGCTCTGCGGTGTTTCCTGAAATCAACCTTTTTCTTTTCTCCAGTACTGTAATGTGAAAGAAAGATCACTTTTTAGCAACCTTTCACTTTCTAGTCCCTGCCCCTTTCGTTGATGAACTCCATCTTAACATGACTTGTGACACCAAGCTGTTTGTGGCTTGTCCTGTGTCTGTTGAAGACCATATTCAAGAGCAGATGTTGCCAAGTTCAGTATCTGCCCAGTGGCCTTTCCTCCACAGCTGCCCTGTTGTCTGCCCTCTGCTTTAGAGCAGTCTCGGGTTCAGAAGTCAGGTTGCTACCAGGATGCGATGTCTTGTTACACGTGAACAGACTCGGGAGAGTGAGCCACACAGGCTGTGAAACTGAACTTTTGACCTGCAACTTCGAGTGGATATAGGAGCCACCTGTGACTGGGAGAGAAGGGACGCATGGAGCATTAGCCTCTTCTGTCAGGCTTTAAGGTTTTACAGGTAGAGGTGGGGCCTCCCCAGATCCAGATCTGGTCCCCATGTGCCTAGGTATGGTTGGGGAGGGGGTGGGGCAGGGGTCATATGCTGGTCCCTGCTTCTGGAGTACTGTTCTGCTGCCCTGTTGACAGGCCTCCTGAGCTGCTGCTGCACCGGTGCTGACCAGGTGGCTGAAGGTACTTTGGGGCCCCGGCAGCAGCCACCTGGTCCCCCCTTGCTGTGGCTGTGCTGCAGTCTCCCCACCCTAAACTCTGTAAGGCAAGAACCTCATTTGACGTGTCCTAGCCTCATCATGGTCTGCAGGCCCTGCCAGGGAGAAGCTGGTCCCTGACTCTTCTCATTGGTTTTTCTCCCCCATGTGGGCATGCTGTGGTTAGAGCAATGAACTGCATCTCCACAGCCTGGCAATACTGGGGCCGGTATCTCCCACGTCTGTGTGACCCTTGTCACTTTACTTGCTGTCTTAGTTATAGTTCTGTTGCTGTGAGGAGACACCATGACCAAGGCAGCTTATTGGAGAGAGCATTAATCAGGCTGCCTTACAGTTTCAGAGGGTGAGTCCGTGATCATCACGACAGGGCTCATGGCACTGGCAGGCAGGCAGGCACTGGAGCAGCAGCGTAGAGCTCACATCAGATATGAAAGCTGCAAGCAGAGAGAGGGTGTGTGACTGGGCCAGGTGTGGGCTTTTGAAACTTCTAATCCTACTCCTAGTAACACACCTCCTTCAGCAAAGCCCAACACACACCATGTGTGATACTCGTTTGAGTATGTCACTTAACATGATGCACTCCTGTTCTACCCATTTTCCTGTAGATGGCACAATTTTATCCTTTGTAGCTGAGTAAAATGTCCTTGTCTACATATACCGTATTTTCTTTATCCATTCATATGCTAATGGATATCTGGGGTGGTTCTGTTACTTGGTTGTTGTGCATAGTGTTGTAAACGTGCTTTCCAGCTAAATATCCAGAAGTGGTGTCACAGGATCATATGACAGTTCTGTTTTGGGTGCTTTGAGGACTGTAGGCTGATTTTCACAGTGGCCACGCCAGGTTACATCTCCAGCTGAGGGATGACACACTCCTTTCTCACCAGCGTTAGTTGTTGCTTCAAAGGTAGCCATTTCAACTAGGGTGAGACAGACTTTAAACACAGTTTGGATTTGTTATTACCCACATGACCAAGGATGCTGGACCCTTGTCGATGTATTTGTTGGCCCGATCTCTTTCCTTTTTAGGGACCTGCGTGCTCAGTTCATTTGTCCATTTATGGATGTTTTTGGTGTTCAGCTCTTTGAAGTTTTTGTAGAGGCTAGATTCCCACTCGTGAGAAGGCAAAGCCCTCCTCCCGTCTGTCCTGCAGGCTGTCTCTGCACTCACCCGAGGTGTTTCCTTGGGTGCCTTGTATAGTCCCGTTTATCAGTTCTTGCTGAGGTGTCCTGACCACTGAAAGCCCTAGTCCTGTGTTTTCCTCTGGAAGTTCAAAGTGTGATGTCTTGTTAAAGCCTGCGATCCATTTTGTTTTTTTTTTTTTTTTTATCACTTGGGCGACAGACAGGATCTAAGTCATTCTTCTCCAGTGGTTTAGAAGAAGGCCGTCTTTCCCTCTCTGTGGGCTTCGGCACCTTTATGGAAAGTCAGGTGGGCACAGCTGTGTGGGTTCGTTTCTGAGCCTCTGTCCCTTGGCCTGTGTGTCTGCCATTGTGGTTGTTAGTTAGCACAGTGCTGGTGTTGTTCCTGTGTCTTTGTAGTGTAGTTTGAGGCTGGGTATTGTGATCCCTCCATCATGGCTCCTTTTCTTGTGGCTTGCTCTTCTGTACTTCCATTTTCTGGAATGGCTCCCATGTGGAAAGCCAGTTGTGGCTCTGGCCACCAGTAGCCATACCTGTCTGCTGTCTCTCAGGATATCCAGTGTGCCAGGGCTCCTTTGGCTGGCCTTGGCTCCCTTGGTTCATCTATCTTTTTTTTTGTCCTGACTTGGCCTTGGTTGTTATAGTCTTGAGTCTTGGGCCAGGCCCAGGCTCCTGTTCCTGTTATATTTCATGGTCTCTCCTTATATGCTGATGTCAGCTTGTTGGGTGTCCTGGACTCCCCCATTTTGAGTTGCACTTATTAATCAGTTTGGAGGGAATTCATGTTTTGATTTTGTGTTTATTTTTTATTTTATGTAAATGAGTGTTTGCCTGTACCACATGCATGCAGTAGCCTGCCAAGGCTAGAAGAGGAGGTCAGATCCCCTGGAACTAGAGTTCTAGATAATTGTGAGCTCCCTACCTCCCTTCTCTCCCTCCCCAACCCCAGTGCTGTAATTCTTGTCATTCTCCAAGGAGTTTGACTTCTTTTTGGTGGGTGCTGGGATTCTGAACTCAGGGCCTCATGCCTGCACAGCAGGCACATAACCCACTGAGCCCCAGCCTGGCCTCTTGATTTCTTCAGACCTGGGGGAACATGTGGTAGCAAATATTTTCTTTACGGGGGTTCAGAAATGAGCCTTTGGGAAGAGTTCAAAGTTTGTGCTACTTTTAATGTAGCTCCCTCCAACAGACATGGATATCAAGAATGTCGAACAGAATTCCAAGGGCTAATAATGTCTGTGAGTGTTCATGGTCAGGGCCTCTCAGACCAGTCTGTTTCCAGTAGGCACATCCATGGTTCAAGGCCTCTTTCGTCATGCCCTTTGGTGGATCATGTGTGCTTCCCCACAGCACTTCAGCTTGAGTTAACATTCTGCACCCGATGTGAACTTCTCCTTACATCTGTTCTTTGCTGAGCTGACCCTGCTACCACAGACAGTCCTATTTGAGAGAGCGTGTTGTTTCCACCCTTCTGCTCAAATTGGTAGAAAAATCCAAGGGTTTTTCATGAAGTTGCGGGCTATGGCCTCATGAAGAATGACTCCCACCTCCAAGAATGTTTTCAGATGATAGGACAAAGAAGGTTCAACGGATATTAAGTGACCAAGGGATCAGGACTGCTTTTGCAGTTCCAGCCACTGCCCATTGACTGGAAGTCAGTCTTAGCTTATTCTCCTGAAGCCTACGCCTGTGTGGTTATAGAAACAAAGCCGTAAGGTAGACATTTCAGGTCATTGAGAGAGATCTAGTGGAATTAAGTTGTGAACAGCTGAGCTGACTGTGAGCTTTCCTTTGCTCACAAGAAACTGGAATATTTCTGGATTTTTCTGCCTTTTCAGCTACAGTATAATGACAGGGTGTGCTGTGTTACCAGCACCTGGGAGAGCCCTGCTTTGAGGCTCCTTCAGCGAGGGCTGTTGCATCTCTGCAGAGGTGCAGGAAAGCATTGGCCTCTTTTTTGCAAATTGGGCTCCTCTGTGCTCAGCACAAACTCTGTGCTTGCTACTGGTTTGCCTTCTTCCTCCCAGGAAGGTGCTGGTACTATTGGGTGGTCCTGAGTCTACCTGGAGACCCACTGATAGAAGCTTGTGCTTAGAGCCAAAGTCTTAGGAGCCCAGGCCAGCTCAAGCCGCCTTCTTCAGCCTTCTCAGGCCTTTCATGTGTGTGCAAGGCCAAGGCACAGCATATGTCTTGTTTGCCTGTGTGGGTGTGAGCAGATGGGGCTCTGCTCCTGGGTAGCTGTGACAGTCTCCTGTGTACTGAGGCCTCTGAGGAGGGTCAGATTTCTAAGAGTGTGAGTGTGTGTGTGTGCGTGCGTGCGTGTGATGTATTTGTTAGTGTGGACTGGTGTGTGCATGGGTCCCAGGTCATCATCGAGTGTCTTTCCTTGATTGCCCCTACTTTTGTTTCTGGAGCCAGCTTGTCTCACTAACCTTGAAACTCTTAGATTCGCCTGGGCAGGCTGGACACTGAGCTGCAGGGATTTACCTGTCCCTGCCCTGCTTGCCAGGATTATATGATTACATGATAGGGCTTATAGCCGCCCTGACTTTCACATGTGTTCTTGGGATCCTAACTGAGGCCCTTGTGCTTGCAGGGTGGCACTTTGCAACTGAGCTATGTCCCCAGCTTCTGAACTTGTTTTTATTTTATTTTAATTTTTCTGTGGTGCTAGTGATTGTTTGCAGGGCCCTCACACTTGCTAGGCAAGTGCTCTGTTAGTAAGCTGTACCCCAGCCTCTGAACTTTGCTTAAATATTCATTTCTCTCTAGGAAACTATTGACTGATGAAAAATGTATATGAATCTGTATGCATGAGCGTGCCACTCACTCAGCAAATATTGAGCTGGCGCCTGCTGTGCTACAGGTGGTGACGGCTTGTTATTCTCATGAACAGCGGGTGATGCTGTACTGCTGTGGGAGTGGGGTCTGAGTTTGCCAATGGTAGACCCCAGGCCTTGGGATCAGAGGCTTTGCTTGTCAGGGCTCCTTTGTAAATCCCGGGGTTCATGTGCTCTAAGCAGGAGCCACCAGTGAATGACAGTGGAAAGGAGGGAGAGCAGAGAGTCACAAGGTAGGATGTGACTGGCTCTTCCATAAAGAAGGGGGGCAGAGAGCAGACAGCACAGAAAGGAGTGCTTGGAACTGGTCTCAAATACCAGCAGTTAAGCCAGAGGCAAGAAGAGGTCCTTAGGGCTGGGGGAACTGAGATGGCAACCTGCTGGCCTCTGAGGAGGGTTAGAAGAGGCCCCTGGGGCAGGGCCAGAGTTGGGAGACCTGGGCGATAAGCTTACGGATGAGAGGAAGATCTTTAAGCCATCAGTGTAGGTGTGCATAGATATGTGTAGGGTGGCATGTAGGGTGGTGTTGGAGTACTGTACCTTGAAAGATTATCTCAAGAGGGAAGATGGAGCAGAGTGAGTGGGATGGTGAAGAGGAAGGATCAGCTGAGTGTGAGTGTCCTGAGGAGGAAGGAAGTCAGGGTACTCAACATAGTCAGGCTCAGGTTTTCTACGTGTGTCTTCTTGGATGGAGATAACTTTCTTGCGGAACGCGGATGCAGACACATGTGCTGCATCCCTCCTTCCTTCCGGCCCTCCTTCCCCTTCTCCCTCTTCCACGACCACCCATCTATCACGAAGGAAAGAGCCCTTGTCTACCAAGCTCTGGTCTGCTCTGTGTCCCTATGATCTACTTGTCTCCAAGGAGCAGAGATGCTGGCGCTGGGGAAGAACTGAGCCCAGGGTTTGGTAGAACACTGTGGTGCTTGTGAGTCAATAAAAAGCGAAGATTGTTGGACTTCTGCAGAGAAACTAGGATTGATGTCTGTCTATGCTTTGTGCCTTAGTGTTGGAGACAGTGAGAAATATTGATGGCATATATTTTAATTAAAAACGTGAGTGCGTTTTAAATTTTTACCATGTTATTTCTTGCTTTACTGCCACTTCCATTTTCTTTCAGATTTTCGAAAGGATCTTGTTTATCTGGGCCATCCGACACCCTGCCAGTGGATATGTTCAGGGAATAAATGACCTGGTCACTCCATTCTTCGTGGTCTTCATTTGCGAGTACACAGGTAGGTGCACACCACAACACTGTGCCTCCTGGATACCCAGTGTGAACATCAGTGGATTTGCTGTCCTCCCTGCATACTTACACCAGTGCCGAAAGTTGCCTCTCACAGTCTTAACGAGTGGCAGGGTGCTAGTCAGGGTTCTCTAGAGAGAATCTGTGTCTGTCCATCAGTCCATCTCTCCATCTATCTAGAAAGGGCATTTATTAGAATTGTTTACAGGCTGTGGTCTAGCTAATCCAACAATGACTGTCTGCCAGGTCCAAGAATCCAGTAGTTGTTGAGTCCATGAGGCCAGCTGTCTCAGCTGGTTTTCAGTATATGCTGGAATTCCGAGGAAGCAGTTCAGGGGAGGATGGACTTGCTAGCCAGACTTAGAGCAAGTGGGAACAACAGCAAACTGCCCTCTTCCACGCACTTTACATATGCTGCCCGCAGAAGGTGTGACGCAGATTAAAGGTAGGTCTTCCCACCTCAAGATCCAGGGTAGAAGTGGATCTTCCCCAACAGGGTCAACTAATCTGGACCCTGGGGTGTTTCAGAGACTGAACCACCAACCAAAGAGGATATATGGGGTGAACCTAGGCCTCCCCACATACATGTAGCAGATGTGAAGCTTGGTTTTCATGTGGGTTCCAAACAACTGGAGCGGGGCTGTCCTAAAGCTGCTACCTGTCTGTGGGGTATGTTCTTCTAGCTGGGCTGCCTTGTCTGGCCTCAGTGGGAGAGGATGTGCCTAGTCCTGCAGAGTCTTGATGTGCAAGGGTGGAGGGATGTCTGGGGGAGGGGCCTCTATCTCAGAGGTGAAGGGGAGTGGGGGAAGGATTCTAGGAGGGGGTGGCAGGAGGAGGGGCAGTGAGCAGGATGTAAAGTGGATAAATTAAAAAAAGTGGATCTTCACATTTCAAATGGTTTCATTAAGGAAAAAAATTCCTCACAGGTGTGTCCAGCTATTTGGGTTTTAGTTAATTCCAGATGTAGTCAAGTTCGACAACTAAGAATAGCCATCACTAATCCTGGACAGGGACAGTCTTATCCTGGAGGCCAGCTTGAAAAACCTCCCCTAAATCCAATCAGTCACTGCAGATATACTCGCAGTGGACAGCATCCCATTCTAAAATAATATGTGGGAGAACTGAGTCTGTTTGGAAGTTTGGTTTCTCCTGTGGCTTCAGTGCCCTGGCTTTCAGGGCCGGGTTAGTGTCTGATACTAGTAGAGTGTGACTAGTAGAGTGTGACTAGTAGAGTGTGACTAGTTCAGTGTTTTGTGTATAACTGTGAACCAGGTGGGCTCAGGTTGGTTTTCAGATCAGTTAGCTGTGTGAGAGGTAGACTGTGTCGTGACTCAGAGTTCTGTATGTTTATATATATTTTTGACCTTTAGTGTGTGCGTGCAGCTGTGCATGTGTGTATAGGCAGGTTGGTTGGTAGATAGGGTAGGTGCAAGCCTCAACATGCCTGTGGAGGTCAGAGGGCCATCTGTGGAAGCCATTTCTCTCCTTCCAGTATATGGATGTTGGGGATCGAACTCAGTTTGTCAGGCTTGGCAACAAGCCTCTTTACCCACTCACTGTGTCCTCTTACCTGCTCATGCATCCCTTTCTTTCATTTACCTTAGGGTAGCAAACCATAGCATGACATTACCTGCTTTGAGCAGTTTAGCATTTACTACATGTCTGATTAGTAACATGTGCACTTTCTGATTCATGTGTGAAAACATTAAGCACACAGGATGGGTCACTCTCCAGTTTGAATGCTGATTTAAAGTTGACACTGTCTGTTCTCATGAGCCTACCTCTTGTATGGCACTGCCTTGTTTTTGTGTGGTTATAGGCTAGAGCATTTCAGCCCTCAGTCAGCTGCAGATCCTTCCTTTTGTGGTCATCTGGAGAGATGGGATCAATCAAGGACTGGTCACCCTGACGATGGCAATGCATCCAGTCAGTGAGCTGCTTCTATCATAGGTCATTGCTAAGCAATGACGGAGAGCCACTGTCAGGACCATCCGAGAGGTAACAAGGGTCCTGGAGCTGTAGGACCCCTGTCTGTGATCCTCAGTCAATGGCGAAGTTCAGCCATTAGAGAATTGATGGTTCAGGCTAAATGGGCCATTTGATTAATGTGGTAAATAAGTTGTTTTAACTGCTTTACCATCGTCTTACGTTGTAAGACCCAAGTGATTCTTAATGCATTTCCTGATCATTAGCAGACAGGGTGAGTGGCCATGACTGTGGTGTTAATTGTCTAGGAGAAACAATGATGAGAGGAGATAGGAACTGTGCTCTGAAAGTCAATCTGGACCTGGGCTCAGAGCTGCTCTTGCAAGGCCTCCTCTCCCCCACTTGAACATAATATACATACACGTATATGTATACATATATTTACACACATGAATATATACAGGTAAAGGTAAGATGAATATGCACGCACACTAAATAAAAGTTAAAATTTTTTTTTTTTCAAGCTACAGACTCAGAGAAATAGCCCCATGTGGAGGAGAGACTCTGGGCCCAGGAAGGATGAATTGGTGACCATGATAGTGTATTGGAGAGCTTTAGAGAGATGGACACATCTCATAGAGATGTCTGGAGCTGTTGTTGGTTGGAGGGCATGGGTGACCTAGGCTTGCAAACCTCCCTACAGTCGATTTTTCTGCAGGCTCTGAGGAAAGGTCTGTGCATGGGCTGCAAGTCTCAGAAGTTTTGAGAGGAGTGGGCAGTCACTGCTGTGGATTAGCTGTGAGGAAGGCAGGTCTGTCTGAGAGGGCCCACATGATCTTCAAGATCACATAGCAAAGGGAAGAGGCCACAGGCCTGGAGAGATGGCTCAACAGGAGGCAAGCAAGCAGCTGAACCCATTGGCTGAGTCGGTTTGCATGCACCTTCCTGGGCGTCTGCCTTTTCCTTGCACTTGGGACTGGGCAAGTTGGTGTCATGCTATGCACAGTAGGAGTTTGGCAACTCCATTTGGATTGAATCCCTAAGCTGTCTCTCTGTTGTGCAGTTAAAGCCAGGGCTTGTAAACTCATGTAAGAGAAAGAGGGTTACTATTTTTGCAAAGTACAGCTAAGAGGGAAAGAAAAAGTGGGCTGGCCACTCTTTCGGACTTCTCTCCTCTAGCTAGCTCAGGGCTCGCTCAGGTTCCTGGGACACAGTAAACATTATCGGATGGGAGGAGGTTTGCTCTACAGGCAGCCAGCAGTCGCCTGTGGGTGACAGCGATTTTGGCGCTCCCTCTGAATCCTTTTCTGCACACCTGTATTACTGCAATTGGCAGCACACCGTGTGCTCAGCGCTTTGCTTGCACTGATACGCTTTCTCTATTGTATTGAGACGTCTTCCTGCCTCAATCTACTCCTGCCTCCTGCATGTGGCATTCTGTGAGATAAGGTCCTATAATTCATGAACTCATTCTGCCGGTATTGGATTTTTTTAAGCATCCCCTCCCCCCCATGGTATAATTTTTAAGTAAATCCTGTACTTTTAAAACAGTCACTATCATATTCTGTCCAAGAATGTTAAATTTGGTTTAAAATTAAGAAGCATTATTCCATCACCTTGGCTCACACATTTCCGGCAGAGGATGTATTTTAGTTTAAATAAATATTTTGAGTATAGGAGAAAAAAAAAAAAAAACCAAAGCCACAAAAAACAAAGATGCATTCCCCCCACGCGTCTTTGCTATTTCAATTTAGAAACAATTTTGACCAGGCACTTCGGGCTGATACCTTAGGGTAATTGAATGTTCGTCGGCTGCTCGGGAGGAATGGTGATGACGGCGCTGCACGGGAAGACGGCCTCACAGTGGATCCTCGCTCAGGAGGCTTAATCTCAGGTTGATTTGATTCTGTATGTCATCCTCTCATAAATTACTCTTGAAAGCAAACATGGCAGGGGACTGGAACAAACAATGCATTTCCCCCTGGGCATTAAGAATATTTATTTCTTTGTTTCCCGGGTATATCAGAACTTCAAGTACAGCTTGCTCTTAGCACTGCTTTCTGGAGCCAATGTTTCTGAATATGGCTGAAGTATGTGGTGCTGCCAGGCTGTAACCACACTGGTTACACAGGAAGCACATCGATGCCAGAGGACTGGACATGGCTGGGTTACGCTCATGGTCGCCCCTCCAGCATGCATTTCCACAGAAGTAGGACTTTGAGGGACAGCCAAGAGGGGATGATGCTGAAGCCTCTCCTTCAGCATCAGTTTCAGAAGTGTGTGCTCTCACGCTGGCCTTCAGGCTTACCTCAGTGTACACGTCTTTCCCATGTGTGATGTAAGCCCGTACCGCAGCTAAATTCATCTGCCAGGCTTCCTGAAGTGCTGCTCAGTGGGGAGGTGCTGCTGCTGTCTGTTTGTCCGTCTGTCCATCCACAGTTTGTTCCCAAGCCTGCAGAGGCACAAAAGGAACATCTGTGCACAGTGCAGCCTCTGTGGCCGTTGTCACCCAGGAGGAAGTGCAGACAGGGCGTGAGTGGATAGAGTGTTACCGACACAGGTGTGGACCCCAGTGCCTGTGAGTTTACAAACATTTACAAAATGCCAGAGCAGTGGGCTCCCGCTGACAGATTGGAAAACAAATTTGGTCACACTGTGGCCCACATGGGCCAGAAGCTGTCACTGGGAGATTTGGAGTTTTCTTAGGCCTTGTCAGTGCACCGCTGTACATGGCAGCCACAATGTACGTACTGTGTGCATGTGTGCATATTTCAGGATTACCTGTCTCTTTGCTATTCAAGTACTTATGGAGTCATTCGACATTTGAAAAGAAATGTTTAAACAGTGGTAGCATAGTGCTTATCATAATGGGTGGGAAAACACAGCAGAAGACCAGCGAGGGTCTGGAAGATGGAGGGCCAGCAAGAACCATGCACTTCTCAGCAGCACAGAGGACGTGCTCCTTTCCAGAGCACAGGACACTTGCTTCGTGTGGGACAAATACTGGCACTAAGAGAGCCCATGCAAATCAGGCATCTGTGTTCTTCTAGATAGTAGCATCAGAGCAGAAATCAGTGACCATCTGAAAAAAATGGGAATTTTAGAACTCAGGACACAAGAAGTCCCTGTGAGATGAAGAAAGTAAAAATAGACACAGAACCTGAGGGTGCAGCCCGGCTCTATCCCAGCAGAGACCCACAGTGGGCGAACTGCACTCAGATGCGGTTACAATTGCTGACAGTGGAAGAACAAACAGCGGGGGATGGGTATGCTAGCTCAGAACGGAAATAACTGACATGGACCAGAGAAGGAAGGTCCCCACAGCTTTCGGTGACCTGAGCAGGCTTGAAAAAGAGAGGAAGGGAGAGAGGGAGGCACTGGAGAAGGTGACTGATAATTTCAGAGCTGCAGAGCACCAAGGGGGTTTCATGAGTAACCCCGCAAAGTAAGTTCAGAGCTGAGGAATTCCGTGGAGGACATGGTTAGCCAGGGCACACTGTGTTGATGATTCAGTGTGCCAGGCTGATGGTTAGCCACAGTGCGTGTGGCTGCAGTTGTGAATTCCATGAGTGACATTTAAATCAGTTGCCTCTGAGTAGAGCAGATAACCCCCAATGTAGAGGTGGGCTTCCGCCTTTTGGGCACTTGAAGGCTGTGGCCAGAAAGAGTGCTGTGCCAAGGAAGCAGGGTGTGTGCCTTAAGTTATCTGCCCCACAAACCTTTAGATTTCACATTTGCCCTGCTCTACAGTCCCATGAGGCGCTTCCTGGAAATTGGTTTCTTTTCCTCCCCCTACCCTCTCTCTCATACTTGTTTGTAGATATAACACATATCTAAATATTACATATATATGAGATTGCACTAGTAATCTTTAAAATAGTCCCATAATGCCAAAACATACGTAGGTATGATAAAGAATTAACATGCTTGTGTCACAGAGTTTCTTAAACAGAAGAGGAAGGGATGGTTTACACTAACCACTGGGGGCCATTGTTGCTCTGTGAGCAGAACCAGGAGGGAGACTCCGCCAGCGGAACACTATACACTGAGATTCCTTAGCAAACGCTAGCAAGCCCAGTGTAGCAAAGTGGAGAAAGGATTCCGTATTATGAGAAGTGGAGTTTATTCCATGACGACAAGAATGCTTCAGTGTATGAAAATCAATGTATTACCCTTTATCTACAGACCAGAGACTAAAACAAGTGCTTATGTCATTCAGTATAGCAAAAAATATTGACAGAACCCAATATAAATGACCCTTTTGGCAATAAAAATATTTTACAAAGAAGTACTAGAAGGGATGGTCCTAGAACAGCTAGATATCATCTCTCGAAGGAATAAACCTTTAACCCTGCCTCTCAGGGGACAGCAGCAGGCGGGCCACAGTCCTCAGTCTAAGGGATCATGAGAGGCCAGGCACGAACAGTGGTGCACTCAGGAGCCAAAGGCAGGTAGAGCTCAGAATTGAAGTCCAGCCTGGTCTTGTTCAAGGTGAGTTCAAGGCCAGCCACAGCTATGTAGTGAGACTCTGGCTCAGTAAACAAACAAACAAACAAACAAACAAACAAACAAATAGAAACAAGGGGGTTTATGAGATGATGAAGAGGAGTCAGCCATCAGGACCTGGGTCAGACCATAATTTCTCAGATGTCTTGCCAGAAGCAAAGACACAAAAGAAAAAAAGGGGCTTCCTCAAATGAAAAGCTTTGTGTTGTGAACAATACCATCAAGAATGAAGTGACAAGCCAAATAGGGGGAGTGTGTGCCAATTATAAGTGTGCCAGAAGTCTTTGTCTGGTGTGTGTGCACAGAGACCTCGTAACTCAGGAAAGACGGCCTAGTTTAAAGAAAGGGAAAACTGTTCTTGTGGACATTTCTCCAGAGATGATTTGCAAATGGCCAATGAAAATGTGTGAAAATCGTCACTGTCATTAATCATTAGAGAAGGCAAATTGGACCCATCGAGCCAGCTCTTCGTGTCTACCTTAGAAAGGCTGGCCATGACAAGGGCTGTGGTTTCAATGTGAACTGTTCCACAGGCCCATGTGTTTGAACACTTGTTCTCAGTTGCTGCCACTGTTCTGGACAGTTGTTGAACATTTATGAGGTAGCGCCTTTCTAAGGGAGGTGGGCCCTGGTGGCAGGCCTTAAGATTTTTCTAGTCTCAACCCACCCCTTGTCTGTCTTCTGCTTTCTAACTGCTGATACAGTGGGACCAGAAGGCTTGTTCTCCTGCCACCATGTCTTCTGTGCTGTGCTGGTCTGCACACTGGGACTGAGCCATGGTAAACTTCGTAATTACTTCCTGCCAGGCCTTTGGTTACAGCAACAGAAATGCCGAGAGGGAGAGAGAGAGAGAGAGAGAGAGAGAGAGAGAGAGAGAGAGAGAGAGAGAGAGAGAGAGACACACACACACACACACACACACACACACACACACACACACACACACACACACACACACCCAGGATGTGGGGTGGGTGGTCTGGGAATGAGTGCAAGATCCCCTTTGGAGGTGTAAAATGCTATATTAGATGGTGATTGTGACTGCTTAATTCGGTCCTTACACTAAGAATACCTTTAAACGACCTCATTGAGTGATATGTGAATTGCATATCAAAAAGAAAATGGAGCTCCTTATTTGTGAGGAGAAATCACAGTTTGGTAGTTTTTCTGGTGACAAACTCATGCATAGCTTCTTTTTCTGTTATGGATAATACACACAGTATTTGAATAAATACATTCTAGGCTGCACTTGTATTATTTTTCATTGTAGTATCAGAGGCACCAAGAATGACTGACTCATTCTTGGAAGAGGTGCCACTGAATCAGCGTCTGCAGCCACTTTTACATCTTGACAGCATTTACTGGGCAGTTTACCATAAAGATGACTGACTACACACTTTCATCAGCCGTTTGCGGGATTTCCATTTCCCCTTGTCTTTGGTATGATCTAACATGATTGACTGGAGAAAGCTCATCTGTGTGCACTTACAGACATGGTGGTATCCTTCAAGGCTGCATGGCCCAGAGCTCAGATGCTCAGTGGCTCGGAGGGGTTGGTGAACAGCAGCAGTTAGTTTTCTCCCCAGTATTCACGTTTGAGTGTTTGCCTCAGGTAAGTAAAGGGCCCCTTTGCCAGCCCTAGAAGGAAATGCAAAAAGACGTGTGTGTGTGTGTGTGTGTGTGTGTGTGTGTGTGTGTGTGTGTGTGTGTGTGTGTGCATGTGTATGTGTGTGTATGTGCATGCATGCGTGCGCACACAGAACAGCCAGCAGTGGGTTGGAACCTGGCGACTGCAGTTGTGGCGTGTAGCAGAAGTCAGCATGGCAGTCTCTTGGACTTGGTACATGAGTGACTGTGCCCACAGGAGTGCTCTAGTTCTGGGTTAACAGGAAGTGGACAGGGTTGGTTCAGCCAGCTTTGTAGCAGTGTAGCCTCCACGTTGGTTGCATTGTGCTAGCCTCTGATGGATGTTTCTGGAAAGGAAGCATGTGAAGCATGGTCCTTCTTAGGAAGATGCCTGGCTTTGGAGTTGACTTGACCTGTGCTCCAGAGTTTCCTGGCCTATCTGACTTGTAGTCTGTGACTACCCAGGAGCTGCCAACAGCTTCTCCTGAGGTGTGGCCTTGCCTTCTGCTTCCCTTGTGTGCTTTGTTTGTGTTGGGGCATAGGCATTCCCCTGAGTTATGAGGTCCTTTCACTGTGTTCTGATTTGTCACTTTGTGTTTCAGCTGACAACCTGAGAAGACAGATGTCTGCTGGCACACTGATGGATTGTTACAGAATTCTTACTCTGGTGTTATGATACTTCCTTTCTGGCTCCTGTGTGAAGCCATTTGTGAGATTATTGAAGGTGTAAGTGCTTTGCGGATCAGGCTTAACTGCTGTTATTAACGAGCTCACTTTGTCGGATGCTGTGCTAAGTGCTTAATTACTCTGCAGCCTGCATCCTTAAAAGCCCTGGGCCATCGCACCTTCTTCCTCATTGAGCACATGGGGCACCATGAGCTCTTGCAACTTCCTGAGGCTGCTGGGGTGCACTGAGCTCCTGGTATGGCCTGAGGACCTCAGAACTCAAGCTTCATCCACCCCAGTGGGCCACAATCAGGGGGAGCACATGGAGAGGGCCCGGCATTCCTGTTGTTTGTTCTGTCGGACTCTTAGGTCGAACTTGTGACTCTGTCTGTGGGTTTTGTGCCGTATTCTTGTCTCAGGTCTAGGATCCATGCTGCACCAGGAGCATTTTCATGCCTAGTTCAGAGGGAGCCCTTCCTTCCTCTTGGAAGCATTATCCTCTGTGGAACTTTGAGGTGGTTGGGCCTGGGAGGGAGTCTGAGAGAAGGGCTGCCTGCTGGGCTTTCTGTTCTTCCGAATCCTGCTTCCTCTGCCTCCAGGTGGTACTGAGCATGTAGATCTTGCCTTGTGTCATCCCCTTGATCTGCTATTAGGAGGATGATGTTGGTAAGCAGTGTTTGGTGGCAGCCATTGTCTTTCTCTACCTGTGTTATTTCTGTTTTCTCTTTCAACAAAGTGGAAATAAAATCACTAACCCAAAAGCAAACTAGCAAAATCTCCTTGTGTGAACCATTTTTGAAGTCTATAAAAGTGGGGCATTTTCTTTTAAAATTTTATTTTTTCACAACTTTGTATACACATATAAAATGTTCTTTGATCCAAGTTCCCCCAATTATCTTCTTTTACCCTCTTCTCCTTCCACCAAATCTCTTCTTTCTATTCCCTTTTCTGCTTTTCTGTGTGCACATGTATGAATGTGTATGTGTGTGTGTATCTTCATGTACGTGTGGTCGTGTGGTCACATGCTACTGCTTTTAATTAGGGTTGCCTTGGATTGGGGGGTTATCTACTTGAGCAAGGGCAGTGCAGCAGTGGTTGTACGCTCAAGAAATGACTTTCCCTCTCAGCAACAACAGTTGCCTGTAGTTCTTCAGGGATGCATAGGGCCTTATGAGAGTCTCCTCCAAACAGGATGGCAAGTGTGTGGGCCTCATGAAAATTTTCTTTCACCTATGACATAAAGTTGCAATCCACGCCCAAGCAGGCACCGCCGCTGTGAATTTGTGGGTGCAATAGCCACGCTATGTGCAGAAGCTCCACTCCAGTCTTCCTAGTCTTCCAGGTTTTTAGGTTCCCTCTCTGTGATGATGTTTGACATTGACCAGTTATGGTTCTGTGAATTGAATACTTCCCACTGCAAACAGAAGCTTCCCTGGCCAAGGCTAGGGCAACATGGATCTATGGATATAACTGTAACTATTTAGAAGGCAGTTTGACCACCCATCCATTTAGCAACACAGTAATAGTAGGTTCTCCCTGAGCCCTATGATGTCCCCAGCTCTGGGCTTTTGATCAGGAATACATTTCCAGGGACTGATTCTTCCTATGGAGTGGGTCTCAAATCTAATCAGAAAGCAATTGGTTACCCCTGTAGCAGTCATGCCTCTATTGTACTAGTGGACACACCTTAGCTGGCAGACTATAGATTGCACACTGATTGTTGGGGCAGATTCTTACTCTGCATCCTCAGGTGATGGTGACTTTAGTGAGTAGACAAAAATCTCAGGGATGTGTAGGGAGGGCATCTCCTCACCAGCTACCCCTCAGGCAGGGCTCTGTGTTCCTTAGCTTTCCTTTACTCTTACCAAACACTGGGCTCATTAACTTACAATAAGAAGAGGTCTGTTTAGGTTTATAGTTTTGTAGGCTGAAGGTCAAGATTACTGGGCTGTGTTGCTGTGCGCTTGTGGTGGGGCAGCACATGATTGAGGCACGTGCCTATGTGGTGTGGCAGGTCCATGACTTTGTAAGTGATGGGCTAGGGTTCTGTGACACCATCGGAAGCATTCCCCCAATGACCTAGGGTCCTCCCATGGTGCCTTACCTCTGTAAGTTTCCACTACTTACGAGTAGCCCCTCCCTTAACTCATGGATGATTTGGGGGCAGTCAGTATCCACCCTCTAGCAGGCAATGTCACACTGCTTTTTAGAACAACACTGCAGAGTATCCCTTCTTCTGTGGTGTTTTCAGGTCAGACGTAATAGATGCCATTCATAGATGGCTGGCTGCTGAAAGGGGAGGAGAGGTGCAGAAACACAGACATCCAGTGTTCACATCTGTTCCTAAACCTAGAGGTGAGAATCTTGTGCATTATAGAGAGAAGGAGGTAGGCATCGTCAGAAAGGTAGTAAGGCCTTTAAATATTGAAAAAGCAGTGTGCCTAGGTAATGGACACAGAAGAAACAGAACCCTATTCATTTGGAGTCATGACTCCATCTCAGCAGCCCAGTATGTGAGGAGCCCTATGCAGGTGGGGTCTGTCCACAGTGAATATGGAATGTGCCATCAGGATTTGCAATTCTGAGATGTTTCAGGTTTAGTCAGGATGGTTGCTGAGCAATTGCAATCCCTGTGCATCTATCGAGATTGGCTCCTGGGCCCCTGTGGACAGTGCAGTCTGCAGATGCTCACATCCATATATGCATGCGCAGTATTTGCATGCAGCCTTCACCTCCTCCCGTAGACTTTAACCAGTCTCTAGATGACTCATCATACCGTGCATGTTAATGTGCTGTAAACAGTTGTTTTTCTGCATTGATCGGGGAATAATGACAAGAAAATGGCTGTGCCTGTTCTGTACAGAGATCTTGAGCTGTGATTTTTTTTTTTTTAGAACCCATAAATGTGGGTCTCATGAATATGGAGGGCCATGGACAGTGAGTGGCAAGGGCTTGGTTCACCGTCCTCAGCTCTGGGGAGATGATCGCTCAGGCTGTCTTACACTGGAGTGCTAGCTCAGGTGATGGCCCAGGGGCAGTCTTCCCAAATGGGCTTCTAACATTTTAGGTCTGGAACATGTACAGGCTATGCAGATTGCCAGCTGATTTTCAGATTTGAAAATGGGCTCTTGGGGTTAGAGAGATGGCTCAGTGGTTAGGAGCACTGACTGCCCTTTCTGAGGTCCTGAGTTCAATTCCCAGCAACCACATGGTGGCTCACAACCATCTGTAATGGGATCTAATGCCTTCCTCTGGTGCCTGAAGACAGCTATAGTGTACTCATATACATAAAATAAATAAGTCTTTAAAAAACAAGAAAATAGGTTCAGTGGTAAGAAGTGCGCTGGTTAGTTTTTGCCAACTTGACCTAAGGGTAGACATAGCTGGAAACAGGGAAGCTCAGTTGAGGAATTGTGTCCATCAGATTGGTCTGTGGGCATTTTCCTTCCATACATGATGGACTGTAAAGCTGTAAGCCTTCCTGCTGTGGCCTGCACACACAGCGCCCCACATCATACATATATTCTCTCTAGTCCTTAAAGTCAATCCCATATCACAGAGAAATTGATGCTGGTGAAGTTTAGGAACATGGTTGTGGGTGGACTCTAAACTTTATCCAGTTGAGAACACACAGCTCGCACAGTTCTTTCATTCTTTGCTTGGGTTAGGATGTCAGAATGATGTCCTTCTATGCTGGTCACCTTCAGGCACACGTAGTGGAGCTGTCTTGTGTTTTCATTTTGAGGACTTTCTCATTCTGAGTGATGGATGGGGAGAGTATGTCTGTGTGTGGCTGAAGAGCTTGGCTTTATGAAAGTGTCTTCTGCACTCCCAAAGGCCCAACCTTAGCCGTGGCCATCTGTTTCTTCAGGGAAGTGTCGGTGAGTCTCTTGTGGGTAATTAGAAGTGGCTAGTTTGGCCACACTTTCACGGCTGCTTAGCGATGCCAGTGATGTCAGATGTCTGAGATTTTGCTTCAGTAATAAGCATTGAACAGTATTCAAGAAGGATTCAAACTGCATTAATATTTGAGAGCCTTTCTAGAGCCAGAGAGTGCCTGTGAACCCCTCCTGAATGTAATGTATACAGCACATGTCAATTAGGAAGAGAGATGATGTGCGCTTGGCTCCCCGTCCGCTGAGGCTCCTTCCACTGCATCCCAGACGTGCTTCTTGCTGGAACATGAAGATTGCCAGCCTCCCAAAGGGATTCTCATGGAAAAACAGGCTTTCCATTACTTTACTGTTCCTAATAGATCTGTGTCCCAAATAGGAAGGAAAATCAATTTAATTACTTATGAAACTTTTCCTTTAGGGTGAATGAATTATGAGGAAAAAATGAAGTGTCTGTCTGTCAGCAGTGACTTTATTTCAGGCTGAGGATGAGAGATATTAATTTGCTCTGAAGACTAGGTGTTGGGTCACTGGTGAATCTAGAGAAGGCATGCCAAGGTGTCCACACCCAGGGGTGCAAGACAGAAGCTCTTCACTTCTGGGACTCCATGTAAATGAGCTCAAGGACCACTGGAAGCTAGAATGGTGCTGAACTCAAGCCAATGGCCTGGGCAGGTGTCAGAGTGGGAGAATTGTGAGGGAGGAGAGAGCTAATTGCAATTAATGTAATTAGGAGGGGAGAGATGTTCTCTGGAGGGGACCACATGCTTTGCTTCTGGCTGCTGCTCCCAGCCTCTCTGTGGCATCCATCTCCCTGTAATTAGTGAGCCCCATCTCCCATCGGAAGTCGTGAGGTGCTGTGCTGGTTGGAGTGTGCTTAGCCCGGTCAGAAGGCGGCTCTCAGTGTCCTCTTCACATGGTCCAGTGTTGCAATGTGGCTATGTCTGTAGGAGCAGAATTTAGAACTGAGGCAGTGAGAGAGCCAATCTTTTAGCTAAAGCTTTACATGTTCATCTGTGAAGGGCAGAGTGTTGCTAGATGGCCAGGCCAGAATGCCAGGGATGGTGACTGAAAAGTCTTTCAGGGACTTGTCCCATCAGCCTTCAGCCATCGTCACTGGCCTGCTTTACCTCCCAGAGGGACACCATGCTCTGACTGTGCACCCTTCCCAGACTCTGGCCACCAGTTATCTCTCATCACTTCTGTGTGTGCATTTGCCCGCCTTACGTGTTTAGTTGTCCACTGTGTGACCTTTCCTGATTGGCTGCTCTTGTGCATCTTAGGCTTCTGGACCCATCCCTGGGCAGCACACACCAGCATCCTTCTGTAACAGGAGTTCTGTGACAAGGACTTGCCAGCCATTCCTCAGTGGGTGGGCATTGGGACGGTTTCACCCATGCTGTTTTACACTGATGTGATTTCATGTCTTGAGTGGAACGGCTGGCCATGTGGGGATTCCATGCTAGCCAAACCCTGTGCCTATTTACAGCCTTGCTGGTAGCACGGTACTCATTTAGTCACGTTCTCGTCAGCTCTGCTTACTAGGTTTGTTTTCCCTTCTTCCAGTTTAGTCATGCTAGTGGATCCAAAGTGCTATTTAATTGTACTTTTAATTTGTATTGTTTGGTGACTAATAATGTTGATTATGTTTTATGTGCTTCTTTTTTTTATATAGCAGTTTTATTTCATAATGATTGGATTCATTGAAGAACCTTTTAACTTTAAATGCACCCTTTTTTCCTTTTTTTGAGACAAGGTCTCATAAGGTGGCTTGGGCTGACCTAGAATTTGCTACTCAGTTAAAGCTGGCCTTAGGCTCTTGGTCCTTCTCCCACCCCAGCTTTCCCGTGCCGAGCCTCTGCCACTAGGAGCATACTGTTATTTTAAAAGTAAACTTTTCCACTTGGGCTTTTCCATCTATTATAAGTGGTTTTGAATTGTCCTCAGATTTTATGCAAGGAAGGGACTTGGGTCCCTGCAGATAGGACAGAGAGGTGCAGGCCTGCATATGCACAGTGTGTGAATGCCATTGTCTGCCTGTCACTATTTGCTGTCCATTTGTCTGTCTGTCTGTTGCACATTTCTGGTTTTCTTTGAATGGGAGCTCTGGCCCTGGCTGGCGTGATTGTTCCCTTCCTTGGTCTGAGTGGCGTGCAGGAAATGAGGTCACCTACCCTCTCTGTGTCTATCTGCTTACAGCTTGACTGTCCTTTTGGGAGAGTCTGCTGCCCCTTCCATTGTGTTGCTCACTTGGGGGACCTGTGTGTTGAGCTTTTTCTTCTCCAGAGAGAGGCAGAAAAACTGCCAGGGCTTTTAGACTCCTGCTCTCACCTGATAAACGTGCCTTTAATGCCAGCTGTGCCTGAGAGAAGGATGCTCTTTGTACCCTTGCATAAATGAGGTGTTCGGAGCTGTGCCGTGTTGTCTAGGAAACATGCCTTTGGAGGTCCGCAAGGACAGAGGGTCGGAGCATTAGAGATGAACAAGAGAGATTGACGGGGCACACTGAGGACTAAACAACCTGCATGCCATCAAATGGAACCATTTAGGTGAACAAGAGACAAGAAGTCACTGCCGCTCAACCCGTCCAGGCTTTCCCTTCAGCTGTTAAACTGACAGGAGGTGGTCCTCACTCATTCCTCCTCTTGCCAGTTCTTCCCCAGTCTTTGCTAGCGAACAGCATCAGTTGCTTCATGCATTCCTGGGTACACCCCAGTAGAGACTCACTTGGGTGTGAGACCCCACTGCCTTTGGTCGTCCCATGGACTGGGCCTCCATGGGACAGGGCCCCCTCCTCAGCGGAGCATGGTGCCTCTGGCTCCTCATGGGAGCTAGTGTCCTTTGTTCTGTAGTGGTGGCTTCAGCTCTCATAGCTTGGGACACCGCTGATGCAGGCACAGTGGTCTTTGGCCTAGAAAGAGGAAGTCACAACCTTTCAGGAAGAAAGAAGTGCATAGTTCAGAGCCTGAGACACATGTGAGCAGTGTTCTGCTCCATTGTGTGTCACTTGCCTCCTGTGGCCATGCTACACCGACACATGAAAGTCTGTGTTAGCACACTCAAATCTATCTGAGGGTTGGCCCAGGCCCTGTGCAAATTCAGCCATATGTGTTGGACAGAGAACACATAGAGGGAACAGACACAGCACAGGAGGCGTCCCCGCCCCTTCCACTACTGTGAGATGTGCGGCTCCTCTGATGCTCTGACTTTTGAGCACTGTCCTTGGAACTGACCCTCAGACAGGTGTAGCTTCAAGGTCCCTTCAGATACCGGCATAGCCCTGAACAGCATGGCAGGATACATTTGTCACTGTGGAGGCAGAGTCTGAGTGACAGAAGGAGGTTTGTGAACCTGTGGGTCATTGTCCCATTTCACAAGAGGAAACCAAACCTTGAGGAGGACTGTTTTTTCTAGACCCATTTGAGGAGCAGAGGTGGAGAAGCCACATGTGCCTTCCTTGTGCTGTACCTGCTGTGCTGTGGTGTGACAGGGACAGGGTGGACCGCTACAGGTGTTTCAAGTGGCTGGGGCAGTTCCTGACAGTTGTCACTTACTTTGCAATAGGGCATAGAATTGTTTCTTGGGAGTATCTGATCTGATTTCTGCTTAGCAGATTTGTGCCTTGTCCCTCTCAGACCATGCATGCTTCCTGCCTCTTTCTTCACTCAAGAACTATATTATACAATAGAGAAAAGGCAGCATTCAGCAGAGTGAGTGAGAAGAAGGGATTACTGGGGCGAGGAAGGTGGTGATCCGTGGTCCGGTTGATTTGGAGCTAGTCTGTGCTCCCCACAATGAATTCCGGAGTGTAAGCTAGCCCCAGGCTTCGCCATAGAGAAGCCCACACAGAGTTAGAGGAGGCCCAGACCTCACAGTGGTGAGGAGGAGCTCTGCCCCTGTGGCTGGAGCAAGCCCAGCAGGGGAGGCTGTACTCCATGCTTGGGCAGGGCACCCTGATCCATAGGCAGACAAGGCAATAGTAGGACTTTGGTCATTGTAACCTCATTTGTGAAGGGGCACTTTGGAAATGTGCTGAGAATAGATTCGAGGAAAAGGTAGCCAGACTTAAGGAGACTTAAGGTCATTGTGCTAGTCTAAGTGGGCAGCCTGTGATGGTGGTTTGGAGTTAGGGGTTGCTGAAGAAGGTGGTGATGTCTGCTTAGGATTTGTTGATGGACTGGGCAGTGGGTGGAAGAGCAGGAGGGAAAGAAGACAATGAGAAAGGCCATAGGGAAGAGAAGGAGGCTTCAGAGATAGTTCCACAGACATGCCCTGCGGGAGAGAGGGTGGGCGATCCTGAGAGAGGTGTGGCTTTTGGAAGGCTAAGCTTAGGCTTAGCTGTGCTCTGTGTCATGACCCTGTAGCATTGCTTTCCTATCAGAGGAAGCATGGGAGTTGTTGATCTGGCCATCGTCTCCAGGTCCTTGAATGTACTGTGAAGTGTGGCGCTCTCCTCCAGGCAGCCAGCTGGAGGCTTGTGGCTTCCCAACTCTTCTTTTCCTGCCCAAGGTCAGAGCTAGTTGCCAGCAGTCTCAAAGCTGGCTGGTCATCATTTCTAGTTTGGTTATGGTGACATCTGAGGATCCACAGAGAAGGGCAATGGCAACATGTGGATCAATGAGGTTGCCACAGACCTTCCTGAGAAGAGAGGAGTGGAAAGTGGGGGACCATGCTGCCGAAAGGGAGGAGAAGGAAGGCAAGGGGTGGACCTTTACTGTCCCCGGGCCTTTCGTGTGCTTGTGTATGTAAAGCCTAGGGAACGAGAACTCCAGGAGCGATGGAGCCCATCCCTGCCTGCTCTACCTTTGCTCCAGTATGCAAACAGACTTTGCGTTGTTCCTCATTAGAGAAACTTTGCAAGTGTTTCTGCCTTGGGTTCCCTGTAAGATACAGGCATATATTCCTCTTAGAGGCATGGGGTGGGGGCTACATCTGCACCCGTGTGTGTATGCACCTGTGTGTGTGTGGGAAAAGCCACCAGCAGCTCCCCAGCCCTCCCTTGTCTGTCTACTTGCCTTCGTCTCTGCTGCAGACTCAGCATCTGCAGAACACAGTACAGGAACGTCTCTGCTCAGGGGAGGTTAATGACTGAGATGTGAGTGCTGGGGAGTCTTTGAAATAAAGTTACATGCATTATGGTTATAGCTCTGATGGTATTTATATTTAAATCATTATTACAACAATAATGTACCAGTTTGCCAATAAAATACAGAATCACTTTGGAACAACAGTGCCTTTCTGAGGCTGGGCTACACCATCTAACTTTGGGCCTTTGCAACTGAATGCATGATTCATGTATTATGTATTTCCAAAGAGTAATGAAGGTTGTGCAGTTTTGCCTAGGGCACTAAGTATTGAAAATATATGGCCAGTCCAGTGGTGCTGAAGGACAGATCGGAAGTCTACATTGACAAGGTTGTCTTTCATTCCAGGTTGGGTGCCACTGCCTTCCATGCCTTGGAGTTTGATTTGGTGATAATGCGTCATTAGGGACAAGTCCTTGTGCCTGCTGTCCAGCTACAGTGAGGCAGGAAGTGGACAAGCATCTCAGCAGTGACGGATGGCTTTTTTCCTTCGGATCCATACAAAATTCATAAGCCTGATTTATAACCAATGAAGTTTGAGCTATTTCAGCAGAAGGCTCAAATGCACAGCTTTACTGTGCAGCCAGTGGCTGTTGTTTTGTCCCCAGTCCTGGTTATGTGGTGAAAGCACACTCTCTCTGTGCACAGGCGCAGGACCGACAGGTCTTCTCACTCCTCTTGCCTCTTGGAATCACATCTTGGAGCAGTTGTGGTAGGGTAGGAGTCACCAGAGGAGGCCGTTGATCATTGCTGAGAACAGGATGAGCCACAGGGCCAAGTCAGGAGCATCTGTACAGGACGGGTGTAACCCTTGGTGTTCGCGGACTAAGCTCTTTCCGAGGCCACTGTGACCATTAGCCCAGCAGTCACTGTGCTCCTCTGTGGCCTGTCCACTTGTCTTTGAAAGCTTTCCCTTCTGGCTCCAGGCCAGTGAGCCCTCCTGGCCACATCTATGGTCCCTTCCTTGCAGTCATTTCTGCTCCTTGTTCTGTTGCTTGTGTGTCTTCTACCGCCTGGCGTTTGTTCTCTCTGGTTTCCTTCTCTCCTTCTCTGTTCTCTGCTCCGGCATGCTCATGGCTTCACTGTGCCGAGTGTAGATGTCCATAAGCTCTTTGTAGCTGGTCTGTGGACTGCAGAAGTCAAGCCACACGCCACACTTGTGTTTTTCTGGACATAAGGGTCTTCTCCCCACACTTGCACAGGGGTGCTGATGGTGTGCACAGGGGAGACCTGGTGCTTGTTACTTTTATATCCGACCTGCCACCCGAGTCCCCCTCCCTACGTCATTTGGCTCCTGGCCAGCACCTAAAGACATAGGTCACACACACTCATGTCAGGCGCTAGGCCTCTGCTTTCTTCTCCGATGCTGCATCCACCTAATACGTGCAGACAGCAAAGACCTTGCCTTACACCTCGGGCTCAGGTCTATGCCTCACTGTCTCTCCTGTCTTCCACCTTTGGATCAGCTCCATATCTCTGGCTATGTCTTCTCGGGTACCATGTCATTGGGCCTCGATGACGCTGGTTCTGGTTTGACCACACTCTGCCTTTGCTTTCTGGGCTGGGCACAGTATCCTTTTTCTCCCAGAGACATCTTGTGACCACAAAGGGATTTCCACTTGCATTAAGAGGTCTTTCTTTTCAGCCTGTGCCCAGGTCCTGTCCCCATGTAGTAAACTATGCTGTTTGCTAGACCTTTCCCATCATTCTGACCTTGGTTTTCTGTAGTGTCTTTCTTATAGGTAGACTGGGATAATGGGCTTCTGGGAGGAGCATAGAGAAATGAGTTTATCGTATGGGGTCAAGGCTGCATACTGTCAACATGGCCTCAGTACTGTTGATGGTCATCGCGATCCCAGGCTTGCAATAATTGCTTTTCAGTTGTCTCCAGAGTGCACCTCTGCTCCCGCTTACATCCTGTCCTTTGGACGGAAGTCATTGTCCAGCCTTCACTTAAGGGATTGGTGCTGTTCCCTACTTCTCGCAGGGTCTGTGTTAGTGTTTGCATTTCCTCATGGGAGGTCTGCCATCTCTCACCTGCGTGTCCGATCCCTAGTCATTTGTCTCAATAGGGATTGCAGAGTGTTTTAGGACTTGGGTTATTATAGTCCACTATTACATTCTTTGATTTACTGGTGATTTTTTTTTTTCAGTGCGGTCTTTGAGAGCCCTTTTAGTTGGCTCTCAGGCCCTGCTGACCTCGGTCATACTGTCTGTCTGTCTGTCTACTTCAGGAACTCACTCTGGATGCAGTGGCACATGCTTTAATCCCAGAACTTTAGAGGCGGAGTCTGACAGAGCTCTGAGTTTGAGGCTAGCATGGTGTACATAGTGTGTTCCAGGCTAGCCTAGTCTGCATGGCGATTTCTAGGCTAACCAATGCTCCCCATTGTATCATATTGTATCATAGTGCATGTTTGAAAAAAATGGCTATACTTAAAACACATTTTCACTAGGCGTAGGATTCTGTTGCCAGTTTCTTCTCTCAGTGTTTAATGATGTTCTTCCTCGTTTGCAGCTCGAGGCTTCCCATTGGAAGTCTGCTGTCAGAATTACTTTTACTCACTTAGATTGGGATTCAGTGGGAGTCCTCAGAAACCAGTTGATGCAGTTCTTTACCTTTGCCAGATGTTGATTTTTGTCAGGCTTTAGTAAGTGGACCATTTCCTGTGTGTCTCCTTCAGAACCCCGAAGAGGAACAGGGGCTGCCTTACAGTTCCTAGGAAGCTGGGTAGAGAAGGCTACTGAGCTGGGCTGTGGAAGCTCCTGCATTGAGTTTGAACGCTGTATTGGGAGGTCGGCAAGCTCATTCCAGCTGAGTCCAGTGGACCAGGGGTAGAGGGGCGCAGGCGTTCTTGTTGGACTCCTCAGCTGTGTCTCACTCTGTTCCTCACAAGCTAGTGCCTTGCTGAATGCCTTGGTTGTTGCTCCAGTCTTGGCTGTTGCATTAATTAATTAATTAAATTAATTAAAGGCTATGAGGTCAGAGGGCACAGGTTCCCAGCTCTATACCAAGAGCCATGGCCACAGTAGGGGGCTACTGCCCTGTCCCCTTTCCCCTCCTCTGTGGGCTCCTGAGCTTCCTTGGCTGCAGAACCACTGCCTCAGCCTGACTGCCTGATCCCACCCCACTTCCTTTTTCTGGCTGAAGCCTGAGGACTTTGGCTGTGGACCCTGTTCAACTTGTCTCCCTTCCTTAGCCTCATCCATAGCACCAAGAATACTTTGTCATAGTCAGAAGTAGAGCCCCACCCGCTTTGTTCCAGTGCTTGCTTTGTCTTCTGTCCCTCCAATGTAAGGTCCTTGGAAAGGACCGCTCCTGGTTGCCCATGTTCGATGCAGCTCCATCTGTGGGTGGCAAAGCTAGAACTAAGGACCCTACTGACTGACAGTCACCAGCTCTGAACACTTTAAGCACTAATGTCTTCATTCAGCCTCACGAGAGCTACAGTGAACTGGGTTGTCTGCATGCTAGGACCTAATGGGAGATAATGCTGTGTAATTTATACAGTCATGTCATAACAGATTTTGTATAAATTAGCAAAAATGTTTCAAAATGGTAAAAGCAGGTAAAATGGAAATGACTGAATTCAAGATAAAATCATCCCTGAATATCCAAGAAGAAAATGTGATCAGCTTTGGGAGTGAAGGGGTTACCCCTGGTGGTATTTTATTGAACCACAAACTGTTATTTATAACCCATGTCAGGAGCAATTAAACTGATTGATGATTAAGAAAGTTTAATAGTTGAATAATAAGATGTGGTTCTTGACAGCTATTTTTTCTCATTCTGGAAGCATATTTTATGAGTCTAATAACAGTGTTGAGGATGGGCTGTATAGCATGTTGTGGTGTAATTATGTGGTGGTAATATAATATTCAGTCTAGTGTTACGTGGTCTATTATGTATAAAAAAATTAAAATACTAATTACGATTTTTGATTTATCATTGAAGTGGTTTATTAATTTTGGCTTACCCCAAATTTACATCTAAAAGCCTTGTTGCTGGTTCTCATTGCCCTGGCTTTCCTACCAGTGTGATTGTCTTTACGAATAACTTCTTAGGTCGGTGGGGAAAATACGTGTCTCAAAAATTGCTTGAGATATAAGTGTTGATGTTGCAAAGTAGGAGATATGAATGCTTACACCTAAAAGCACGTCTAGCTCCTCGACAGCATGTGTCTTTGTAGAGGAAGGAGGTTTGATTCCCAGACTGACAGGGACTATGGTGTAAGCTGTTGAAGCGTTTGGCTGTACTTCAGCCGCAAACAGCTGCAGTGCTGTGTAGCTGCTCAAAGGTGTTCCTCGTGTGTTTTGAATGGCGGGTGCTGGTGTAGTGGTAGTCTGTCCAGCTGCTTTACTGACAGTCCTTTGCTCAAAGCAGCCAAGGAACCAGGAAGCAGTCTGGTATCCTTTTCCCAGCAGTCTGGCGCAACCAGTTCTTTTTTGGTAGCAGAATTTTTTTTTTCTTTGACATAGTTTGTATTCATTCTCTCTTTGAGTGTCAGCCTGGACTGCTTTTCTAGAAGGTACTGATCCTGTTAGCTTATGTATCTGTTTCCTTTAATGCTGTCTGGCTGCTCAGCCCTTTGAGCTGACCCGTTTCATTTGGCCTTTGTAGCATTCCCTCCCTAGGTATCCCTGAAAGCTGCCTCTGTTTTCATCAGCAGGCTCCTGTTGCCTTCTGACCAAAATATGGTTCTGATTTCTTGGTAGTGGGGCACTGTGTCAAAGGCTCAGGCTTGTGTTTGCTCAGGCCCTTGGAAGATGGAGACTCTCACAGAGGGACTGCCCACTAATGATGAATCAAGGCAAGGCCACAAGTCCACGCTGTCCCTCCAATTTACCGAATTTCTTTTCCAGCTTCCAACGGAGGAGCCTCTGAGTCTGTTTGAAACCTGGCACCAACATGATGTGTACTGCTGTCAAACCTTAGTGTGAGTCACGGTGTCAGACCCAATTTAGAAATCGCGTTATCCTTTGCATCCTTTTGATGCTTGACTCAGACCCTCAAATTGACATACGCTGGACGGTCTAGGCCATCTAGCTTGTCAACACCACCTGAACACAGCGCAGAACAAGATTCCCAGTCAACTTTAAAAGAATGAATTTTCTTAAAGATGAGAAACAAAAGCCTTGGGCGAGACTTCCTGTCACAAAGAACCTTTCATTAAAACCCTCCTAGAAAATATGGGTAGAAGCCGAACGTTCCCTATCTGAAATGCAGGGCCAGAGATCTAGATGTCAGTACTTAGGGTTTGCAGTTTTAGGTAGAACACCCCATTTGTGAAACCCCAAAGACCAAGGAGCTCTGGAGTTAGATTTTGATTGCTGTCATGGTACTCTGAAGTCTAAGGACCAGGAGCCCTTAGATTTGGAGTTGGGGTCAAGGGTGTTCAGGCCTTTGCCCTAGGTTTTTAGATAACTTGCATTCATCCTTATAGTTAACCTTTTTATCTCACATAGAATTAGTGTTGATCCTAATTTCTTAGCTGCTTTTGAATAAACATAGATATTCATTATACTAATTTATGACAATCTAGGTTTTGACAATCCACTGAAAATGTCATGGAACATGACAAATGAATGTCAAGGCTGTTTCTAAACTCCTTTAAAATTCCGCCCTATATTCATTGTGAGTTCCGGCTGTGGATTGACACTGAGGTTCCTTTTCATGCTCACCCACTAAAACCCCAGCAGCTTAGATGATGAGGTATGTCTGTCTGTCTGTCTGTCTGTCTCTATACTCAGGTTTCTGCATCTCTCACATCACATGGATAATTAACCCATCCTTAGAGTTCATACACATTTTTAACAAGCACAGAAGCCTTAGGAGCCAGGCTCCTGTCTCAGTAACGTACCCTAATTTCTGTGTGGCTCGAGACTTTCCGTGCCCATACCCTAAATTCTGCATTTTGTACATTTAACACAATCATAGAGAGAAGAAAATGTCTCTGTAATTTGATTGATAGAGACCACATTTTTCATAGCTCTTTTTTTAGTGGCCTTGTGCTCACCCCAGAAAATTGAGGCACCAGGTTTTGACATGTGTCAATAGGCCTCCCAAGGACTCAGTGTGAGTCCTTAGATTTGGGAGGTAGGATAAATGCCATTAATTCTTCCCTATCTCCATCTCCTCCCTCATCACCCCCTTTAAAAAAAAAAAAACCAACAAAAAACTAATGCCTCTCCATATAGCCTAAGCCAGACTAGAATTCACTCTGTAGGCCAGGAAGGTCCCAAGGTCTTGATCTACCTGCCTCAGCTTCAAGTACTGGGATTTCCGGTGTCCACCATGCGTGACTACCAGTGTCCTAACTGACAGGTGATGTGTGGAGGTTACATGTTAGGTAGTATTGTGACTGTGGACTGTGATGGGTTACTTTGCAGAGAAAGATAATGGGACAGCTTCTCACTTGTGTGTTGATGCAGCGTTCCTGAGACCTTTGAGTACTTGCTGTGAAAGGAGAGGCAGATGCAGCTGTCTCTGGGAACTAGGAACCTCCTCTAGCAGGGGAAAATACAAGCATGGAGACCCTGACTTATTGATGCTGTTATTTCCCCTACCCAATGTAAAGGGACAAAGGGAGAGGGCCAGGTTGAGGAGCAGTTTTCAGGGTAAGCAGTCTCACTCCCTGCTGGCAGCCTGTAAATCTGAGCCTGCCCCTACCGACCTGTGTCAGGAGCCCCAGCCTGGCCTGCTTGTCCACCTGCAGCCTGCAGTTGAGGTGGCTGCCTTGATTGCTCTAGGTGACCCTGGCGTCTGTGTGAGGAAGAGCCGCCTCGTGTGACACTCATGACAGTAGGTGTGGTTCCGTGGTTCAGAGCGCTCCTTGTTACTACAGAGAACTGAGTGTGAGGAAGAGCCGCCTCGTGTGACACTCATGACAGTGGGTGTGGTTCCGTGGTTCAGAGCGCACCTCGTTACTGCAGAGAACTGAGTGTGCAGAAGAGCCACCTCGTGTGACACTCATGACAGTAGGTGTGGTTCCGTGGTTCAGAGCACTCCTTGTTACTGCAGAGAACTGTGTGGTTGCCAGCACCCACATGGCAGCTCACACTATTCGTAGCTCCAGTCCAGGGGGTCTAACATCCTCTCTGGCTTTTGAGGGTACCAAGTACTCAGTCAGAGTATATATGCATGCAGGCACTCCTACATATGCAGAAAATAAAATAAAACTTAAAAAATGAGGAAGACATGTGATTTGATGTCTGCCTCCAAAAGGAGGGGTGTGGCGGAGCAACTGGGATCAGCTTCCTGGAAGATGGTGCAGCAGCTTCTGCAGTGGTCATATTTTTGGTGACATTCTGTGACTAATTTTCCCTTGTAGGTAGTATTTTGAGTGACTCAGATTCCGTCTGGACTGATTTTGAAAGTGCCTGGGCATTTTATTCCAGTGGAGGACTTGGACCTGCCCTGCAGACTCCTGCGTGTTAGTGTTTGTCATGGTCAGTGTTGTCAGTTCAGCAGACTCTAGAGTCACCGGGAGTGCTCTAGGGCACTTGATTATGTTAACTGAGGCAGGAAGGCCCGCCCACTGAGGTGACACCACTCTCTGGGGGGGAAGCCTGAGCACCAACCAGCATTCACTGCTCTCTTCTGACGTTGCCCTGTGGCCAGGTGCTTCAGGCTTCTGCTGCACTGATTTCTCTACCATGGGGGACGGTCCTTTGACTCTTCCTGCCAGCCTGTGCTCTCAGGGAGATCTCAGTGGATTTTGATAGCCCCTCCCCACAAGGTCTTCTTGATCCTCTTAGGGCTGAGTACTGTGTTTGGAGCTGGCCTCATGGGTTATAAAAGTCTGCCTCTTATTCCTTGGACTGGGTAGGCACCATTTTAACTGAAATGAACCTCCCAGTGTGTGAGCAGTGTCTTATGGATCAGTTGGTTTCTCTTCATGGCTTTAGCTGGCTTCTTTCCTACAAAGCTGTTGGAGGGTGTTTTCTTTATTCTCTTGTGGCCTACTGCCATGTATTTCTTACCAAGAAATAACTCTTTGTAGATTATTGTTATGAGCCGTTGGCCTGTGATAAATGTGTTGGACTTTCCCTCTTACGAGCACTTAAGAGTTTACGTGATACAGTAGCCCTGTTTTTCCGCTGCCTTCCTGACCTGCCCCCAGGGCGTGCGTTTAAGCCACACAGCTTTCCCAGAGCCTGCTCTGCATTCTTGTTTGTAACAAGAGCGGTCCCCAAACAATCTACTGAGGTGAATTTTGTCCCAGTGGAAGACCCCGGTGTGGGGTGATTGAAACTGTTTTTTTGGGTGCTGACTGACCATGCGTTCAGGGTGAGCAGCCTGGGTCGCTGGTCTTCTGTTGGTCTTTATTTTCTCTGCTGCTTTATTCACAATGTGACCAGGTCTATTTTACTGATTGATGCGAAGACCAGCGGTTACTTTTGACTTAATTAGGTAGAGATAAATCAGTTTAGTGGACTGATTTATGATCAGTTTGTGTCCTCAGAAAGTTCATTTTCCATAGGTTCCCACTGCTGGAGGTGGGTGTCTGCACAGTCTCCTAATTGGAATACAGCTTCAGAAAGAAGATCTTAGCTGAAAGTCTGAGACGCCTTTCCTCATTAAGGAATAACCAGGGACCCAAATCTCCTAATACTACATTCAGGCCAGCATCCTGGGAGGTGCCAGAGTGCCGAGCCTGTTCTCAGCTGCACATCTTGTGGCTTCTGCTGTCCTGTGTCAGGAAGAACAGGGTTGGGGTTGAAACCCTCCTCTCTGAGACTAACCCCAGGGACATATAAGCACCCGGCTTTCCTGAGAAACTGTGCCTATAATTTTCAAAGGCAAACTCGGCCTCTTAACAACTGTAGCTTTTTGAGGCTTTTAAAATAGCCAAATTGTTCTCCATCATCTGAGAGAACTGAGTCTTCTTGAGGACAGGTGATGAGGGCGAGTTAAGGGGGCATGCTGGGAAGAATGGGGCATGCTGGGAAGAATGTTTGCTCCCTCCAACTAAAGTGAATCCCTTTTTACTGCAGTGTTGTTCGCGCTGTCATTGGCATACTCAAATGAGCGTTCTGACGCATGCCGTCAGTAGTAGTAGCCTGAGTGTTTTCTGTAGCTGAGAAACTGGGCTGGCGCCTAGTTCTCATTCCTCAAGGAGTAGTTTTTCTCATTATGTTTGTAATTAGTCATTCCTCCTAGACCACAAGCTCTTTGAAGGAAGTCTGTTTATTCCCTCGCCATGCATTTAATGAGCATCTGCTCTGTGCTGTGTGCCGCTGTAGGTGCTAGGGACACAGGTTGTGAGGTGCTCTTCTGTGTTGAGGGTAAGTGTCAGGAAGGCAGAGGTGGGAGGTAGAGCTTGTGGCATGTGCTGTGTGGGGCCTCTGCAGGCTATATTCTGTCCTTTGTGGTGGGGATTGTGACTATGGAATTGACCTGTCCCTGTGCAGTTGCCGACTGCAGTGGACCATATTCATTTGTGCTGCTGGGGGCATTGCCCAATGGCCCTTGCCTACCTCAGCGTTTCTGCAGCTTTCTCTGTCCTGTCCTATGGCCACCTCAGGCTGGCTTGGCCCTCAACTTTCAGTGTCTCTGTGATGGTAGGGATTTACATGGGACAGCCCAGAGCCAGTGCCCAGGCTCTGTGAGTCCGTCCCTCCCTCCGTCCCTCCCTCCGTCCCTCCCTCCGTCCCTCCCTCCCTCCCTTCCTTCCTTCCTTCCTTCCTTCCTTCCTTCCACCATGAACTTAGTATGGGCAGGCATCTACACTAGACAGACACCCCTACACTTCCATCTCTGTCTCATTTATTTTCTCCTGGGTCGGACGGTCGGTCGGTCTGTCTGTCTGTCTGTCTGTCTGTCTTTGTCTTTCTTTCTTTTTTTTTTTTTTTTCTTTTTTTTGGAGCTGGGGACCGAACCAGGGCCTTGCGCTTCCTAGGGTAAGCGCTCACCGCTGAGCTAAATCCCCAGCCCTCTTTCTTTCTTTCTGCCTGCCTGCCTGTCTGCCTTCCTTCCTTCCTTCCTTCCTTCCTTCCTTCCTTCCTTCCTTCCTTCCTTCCTTCCTTCCTTCCTTCCCTCCTTCCTTCCTTCTAAACTGGCAGACATCTGTACAATGAGCAGCCAATAAACACTGAATCCAGAGGGCAGTGAAGGAGCAGTTTCCTTTTTAGACATTAAAGATGCTCTTGTTTCACCCTCTCCCTTCCTATCCCGGTTTCTTGTTAGTACTTGAAGCTTTCGATAGAACCAGTTACTACTTCAGTGAGTAGTTTTTCTATGAACAAAAATGCTTACTCATAGTGGTGTTGTGAACCCAAGAGTCCAGGCACAGTAAGAAGGAAGAAAAGTGACATCACAGGCCCAGGAAGTGCCTTTCTTTCTGTGCTTGCATCCCCACCAGCATCCTTCATCACAGGCCCACCTTCTTCCTGAGTCTTGGTTTCCTGCTTGTGTGTTGATCAGGGTTCAGTAGGGCATAGAGGTGGATAGGGAGCGAACTGTGTTGCTGTGAGAAGGAAGTGCCCAGGACTCTCTCCCAGGCCACTGGACTGCTCGCTGGTCTTGGGTATGTGCCAGCTCACCCATCTCTCTCTGATCTTGTGGTTCTGGTCTGTTCACACCCCTCCCTCCAATTGTAGGTTTGTGCTGTGGCCCCACAGATGGTGGCTGAAGTTTTCAGCTTTGGAGTAGAGAGGAACGGTGGCTGTGTTTTTTTTCTATAACCTTGAATTGAACATTATTTATATTAGAATTAAATATTCCCACCGCAAAACCAATTTGATCACTGTGTTAGTTGTTTTTGCTGAACCAGAATTTTGTGAATTTATAGTCTGGAGTTGTGGCGCTACCCTCACCAAAGCAAGACCCTTTCTCCACAACAGAAACCAAATCTGCGTAATTAAGTGGTACAATCTCCATCACCGAAGTGTCAGGGTTTCAAATTTAAAGCTCCCAAGTTGGGAAATGTGAAGATTAGATCTATAGAGCAATTCCAGCTTGCTTATAAAGAACAGAATATTTTTGATTACCAGTTAAGCTCCTAATTATGTGAAGAGGTTTATTGCAGGGTTTGTGCAGCATAGGTGATTAGTGTCGTCATGACAACAGCCTCTCCCTCCTTCCTACCACCAGGAACTTGCTCTCTGCCAGGTGCTGGCTCTTTACTCTACAGCCTGGCATGCTAGACATCTGTACCAGTGTCGAAGGATCCTTTGGCAAGAGGGAAGACATATAAACTGGAGTCATTTTCCTCCTTTCCAGTCACCACTCTCTGTTACATGAATCGATATGAAAGAGATCCTAGCTCCACTCACTGCCTTAATATTACAAGGTAAAAGTCCAGTGCTCAGGTACCTCAGCCATTTCAAATCCTGACGTCGTCCCTGGAGGCCTCCTCATCCAGGAGCCCTTAACTTGGGATAATGTCATGGCACCAGTTCAGTCCTTTGCTTGAGTGACAGCCCATGTGCTGAACGTTTTACTGACAGTTTCTGCTCATTGAGTCCTACTTTCTAAAGTCGTAATTGTATAAGCTGGTTCAGTTATCTCTTTCAGGAGCTCCTCCACTGTTTCCTGGGCCAGAGGCTACAGTGCATCTGAGAGGCAGGTGACATGTAGAGGGAATGCCCAGGATTCATACCAGGCTAAAATTCCCTAGACCTTGTCCTGAGCGCATCACTTCCCCATAGGCTGCCACAGTGCCCTAATAGGCACCCTTGCACTAGGTGGGTTGAGTGTATGCAAACAGGCTTCTAGCACAAATCAGAGTAGAGACTCAGTGGTTAGCAAGTGGCAGGCAGCCCTCATCACTGCCTTGGTCTCCATTTTGAGCCTGTCTCACCTCCTACTCCTCTTTGTTTCTGGGTGTGGGAAGATTGGCAGAAATTTTCTTTCTTTGCTTCCCTAACATAGCCTTTTTATATTACAAAACAACAATTAAATACCTGTGCCTGCCTCCTGTCTAAGTCACTTAGATTGTTTCTTCTATCTGTCCACCCACCTCTCACCACCTATTTCCAGTCCCCTGTAGCTTTCTGTCTACACTCATATCTGCGCAGACTTTTGGAATGATTAGGACTTTCCCTCAGTGCTGTCCCCTCCCTATAGCACTGGACCTGTCTGTTGGACGCACTAGCATTCTTCACCTGGTTCTGCCCACAGGTCTGCAGGTGTCACGGTCATGCTGTCCTTAGCATCCCTGAGATGACCTGAGAGATGAGCTGTTGAGACGGCCCTAGCAGCAGTTCTCCTGTTCTCTGTGAAACTCTTCCGTTCTACCCCGGATCCTTCTGCCCAGCTCCCTGTATCCCCGTGAGCCAGGGGCCTCCTGGCGATGCCTGCAGTGTAAATGGGATTGTTGACCACATGATATTATTTTCAGATTGACTTTGTGCCTAGGAACATAGCAAACATTTTCAAAGCAGCTCATTTAACTCATCTCCCAAACCTTTACATGGTCTAAGAAATCAGCTCGCCTTGAATCTTATATCTGTGCTTCATTCTGTGACTTAGTGTTCCCTTGGGATCCTCTAGGGACTGCAGAGCTTGTGCCCTGGCTGCAGGAGACTCTTCTGCTTCCTCCAGATTCCCTGAGGTAACTTGTGCACCCCACTTAACATTCCGGCTGCTCTGAGGGTCCTTTGTTTCCAAGGTACAGGGCTCAGGATTCAGGTCCTGAGTGGAGAGAGAAGGTGTTGAGATTGTGGAAAAGAGAAGGCTGATACACTACAGAGCAGTGACCACACGCTTGTTTCCGGTCTAGTTTATACTTGAGGGGAAGAGCAGGAGCTAGACTCCTGCCATGTTTCAGATGAAAAAGACTTAATAATTTGTTCAAAAGTTGCCTGGAGAGTCCCTGAAGTACTCAGGCCTATCATGGGTGCCTGGGTAGATTCCTGAGCTAAGGTTGGCTATAAATGCCCTCTCTGAGTCCAGGGGCACACTGTGTGTCACCCACCTTCCACCACAGTTGCCACTTCTCCTACTCAGCGCATAGAGAAAACAGTGGTCACTGAACCCTTAAGGACAGCCTCGGCCCTGGCTGGCCCTGAGTTGGCTGGAACATTTTCACTTAGGCCCTGCTCCGCAGTTGGCTACTGCCCAGGTCAGCCTTCCCATCCCATCTTCACCTCACCGATGGTAGCTTTTCCTTCTGAAATGTGTTTCTTCCTCAGAACCCTAGGCTTGCTTGGGATTCCTCAATGCTGGTATTGTCTTTCTTATCTATCGTTTTAGCAGAAGCATTTTTCCCCCACTGACATGATGGCGACTCCTCCTCATGGTCATGGTAGGATGGCGGCAGCTGGGATGTGGGCTGGTTGTGGAGCTAGACTCTTCCGTATCAGTGCAAGCTCCCTAGCTCCCTGTCCCATTCCCTCCAGCTTGCCCTTTTGCCCCCTTCCCTAGGCAGACATACCCTTCTGATACATGCACACTCTGGAGGATGTATGGTTTGGAGTTAGATGATCTTGCCTGAGAGCACTCCCCAACCCTTTCCTTGTCTTCTGACTCGTAGAGTCACTAGGTCACCATATCCATTCCAGTAGACAGAAGGGGGTCATGTCAACTGCTCTTGCCTATGGTGTAGTCTAGGCCATGTCTCCCGGGATGGTCAGTGTCCTGTTCTTTTTGGGGGTGACCTGTCTGAGTGGTCTTGGCAGTCTGCACTGGATTCCAAATCTGTACCCAGGGTCTGGACCTTCCAAAGTGCCCCAGGTCTCCATCCTTGCCTGTCCACAGTGTATATGGCTACTGTAAGGGCGAGCCTATTTATTCCATTCTAACAGTGAGGGCAAGCATGATCCTCTTGGCGTTTAGAAGACAAATTGGCAGAGGGCTTCTTGGAGTTAAATGCCATTACTTCGTTACACTGAAGAGTAACAAATGACCTGCTGTGAGAAATGACACCCAGAATAGGCTGCTGACATTTCCTTGGATAAAATAATAGGCTGGCTAAACAGACTAAGAAATATTGAAGCTTCTGCTTGCCCCACACAGTGCCTGTTTTCTGCAGGTCCAGGCTGTGCTAGCCCGGCTGCTTCTGTGAACTGGAGGTCTGAGAGGGCCCTTCTTGGTGTTTACCTTTGATTATGCCTGAGGAAATGTTTCTGTGCTTGGAAGGCCCTTGAAAAGGGGTATGTCAATGGAAAACATCTCAGAAGATGTCCTCTGAACGTGGTTGTTGATTCAATGCCCTGAGACTGGAAAATAAAATCAGACTTGCTCCGAGGCTCACAGGATGGGAATCAATTCTGCTAAAGAGTTTTTCCCAGGGAGCAGGAAGAGACAATTCACACCCATGTGTGCATTCTTGATCTTCCCATTTCATTCAGTGGAAAGGGGGCACTGGGCTGGACTGGATGTGAGGCAGGCTGTGGTGCTCTCCCTGTAGTATCTATCACCTGAGAGAGGTGATAACTTCTGCTACTGCAACCCAAGGGACCAGGGAGAGAGCACCTTTCTCACAGAATCAGGGAACGGTGTATTCACTAAAGGGTGTGTTGAGATCAAATGCTGGCATTCCGAGATCAGACACTTTCCAGGAGTGGGTCTCCGAGGACTGACTATGAGGAAGGATTCTTCCATCCATGCAGGACTATATGAGTGTCACAAGACAACAAAGGAGGGTCAGATAGGTACCACAGCCATGTCTGTCAGTCTGACCTGTATCCAACGGAAGCGGGAGAGTTGGTGACCAGTTGTGGGTTGTGAATTCTTTGGGTCCAGTGTGACATGAGTGATGGTATCCTTCACACAGGGTCTTAGTGGCCACTGACCCTGGTTCTGGCTTTCTGCTACCTGGCTGTTCTGGCCCTTGAACATATGTTTTCCTTCAATTGGGGGGATCTTTGCCCATCCTGCCTATCTCTCTGCCCAGGCCTGGCCTGTAGTGATAGGTCCTATAAAGGTATCAGTCCAGCACCTGCTGTGACTTTCACCCCATAATCTAGACAATCTACTGTTTGCCAGCTGATAGGAAACAAGTCCTGCTCAGGCTCCAGCACACATGCACCCTGAAGGCCACAAGGAGGTTGCTCCTCCCCACAAGGCATCCAGAATAGGCATGGATGCAGACAGGAGTTGGTAGGTACTGCCAGGAACTGGGAAGAGGGTAGGAAGGGGTGACTCCCAAAGGGGACAGGGATTCTTACTGCGGTAAGGAAAATACCTTGGAGCTCATGGTGGAGATCTCACAAGCTCTTTCCCCAGACTTGCACATGTGTTTGCAGTATGTAGGTTTGGTGAAGGTCCTGCTTTTATGCATTCAAAGAGTAGATTTCATGGTATGAATTATTTCACATTTTAAAAAGAAAACCAAAGAAAACCCCCAACTTAAGCAGTGCCACAGAGAGAACCGGGGCACCAGCACCATTTCTTACAGACCAGTATCACTGGGGGTGAGGTGTGAGCTGGTGCCAAAGAGCTGGGTCCTGCTGGTTGTGTGTAGGATTGTCACCATTTCTAGGCTCTATAGGTCAGCACAAAGAGCCTGCCTGTCAGCCTGTACGCAGGGACTTTGATGTGACAACTCTTTCTCATTACCTTCCTGGTCTCTGTTATACAGAAAGAACCAGGAAGGCAGTGTGTTCATCCTTACGTGTGCCAGGAGCCGTGCAAGTGCTGGAGAGGAAGTCATCACTGAGGATGGTTAGAAAGCGGGTGGGCGTTGGCCCCAGGTCCTTTGTGGGGGACAGTTAGGAAGGTGTGATGGCTAAGGATGGTTGGGTGGCTGGAGGTCTGACCCAGGTCCCAGGTCCCTTGTGGGCTTCCTGAATCCCAGGCTGTTTGCTAACCTCTGCTGTGCTGTTGTTTCTCTGCATGCCATAGGCTGTCAGAGAACCTGACAATGGGAGCAGAGTTGTGGCAGGTCACCTGAGTGGGCATGTCTGAGATGCAGGGGGGTGATGGGAAAATGATAAGCTCTTGATAATTGTTAGCAGTGGTGTTAGCATTGCTGGGTTTGGTCTAGACTTTCAAAATGGATGTGGGCTAAAATGTTTTCTTCTTAAAGAACATTTTTAAAATAAAGATGCACATGTGTTTGCAAATAAAATGAAAATAAGAAAATGATAAAATGGGTGGTCAATCTCTAAACTGTTTATGAGCATTTTCCTGGTTAATAGTCCTTCTCGGGGTCCAAGATGAATTTGCTCAAATATCTGATGAACCATTTCAATTAGGCATCTGTTTTCTGTACTTTCAGAAGGAAATTATTTTGAACACCACTGTCTTCTCTGAAGCTCATCTGTGCCTCTGCCTTCTGGGGCATTAGATAGTAGCACAGAAATATTTACCCAGAGCAGTTTGGGAATCTCTACCTCAGAAACCGTATTCCAGAAGAATTATTACTGAATGAATTTGTAAACTTATTAGAAGCAGAGTTTTAAAAACTGATGGAGAAACTTTCAGTTCTGTTAGGGCTTAGCAATGTATGGTAGGTTTTCTCTTTCTAGAATATGAGCTATCTGAGAAGTAATAATTTATAATATATTAATTATGCTAATTAATCGGAATGGATTCAGAATATTAATTATCTGCAACTAATTAGGTATTAAAGTTGAGAACCATTAAGTGATGAGGTGTGGGTCTCATGAGCCATTTACTCAGCATGATCAAAATGTGGTAGAGGGAGGCTGGCATGCATGCGCATGGCCGGGTTCCCGGTTTGTTTATTTCATGTGGTTGATTGCTTCTTGTATCTTCCATACTTGGTTCTGCACAGACCAGGAGGATGTGGACAAGGTCGATGTCTCCAGCGTGCCTGCAGAGGTGCTTCGCAACATTGAGGCTGATACCTACTGGTGCATGAGCAAGCTGCTGGATGGCATTCAGGTGAGCTGGCAGCTTGGGAGGCTCGGGGGGCTCCGGACAACATGTCATAGCCTACTGGGAAGGCCACTGGGATACACTCTACTAGCTGGCTTCTGAGTTGAAGCTATCTACCTGAAAAAGCGGACAGCCTTTCCCTGTCTGGAGCAGCACATACTTGCCTCAGGGTCACAAGGCATGTGATAGGTCATACATGCTCCTGGTCTGGGAACAGTTATTGTGTCCTGCCAAGTATTACAATACTTGGTGTGTGGAGTTTGATCCCCATTCTCTGATCTCCCCATTGCTTCTGCCTGTATCCTCTAGCCTTTAGCAATACTGTGGGCACTGGTAAACTGGTAAAAAATCCTTGGCAAACTACTGGGTGCCTATTCCTTAAAGGGCATCATATCTAGGCAGTATCCCTTGACTGTACCTTCCTTCTAGGACTGTAAAGCAGTCCATAGTCCTCTTCTAGCTTTGATGGCATGACTCTGTATGCATGTGTCACTCCCACTGTGCCTGACCCATGGGGAGACTGTAGCTTTTATAGTCCTGAGTACCTGGGCATGATGGGGACATCATTGATCTCCGTAAGGAAGTTAGGGTTAGTGACTATGATGTTCACAGAAGAGCCCCATGACAGCTTGGTTTTATGTAAACAGTATTTGTGTGTGTTGAAACCTGCACAGAATGGGGACAGCGGCTGGATAACTTGTATAGCAGTGGCTGAAGTAGGCAAACCAACCCTCAGCTGCCCTGTGGAATGTTTGGCCCAGAATACCCTTCCTAAACACCTGCTTTATACCTGGCATTGTGTTCTGCTCTTGAGAAGGAGCATTGAGTAAGGCATGAGGCATACCTAGAGGACCACACTGTGGATTGTGGCCCAGATGTTTCTTTACTGTGTATGGAGGTGGCAAGTACAGGCTCCCAGGATTAATTATGTCTAAAAGAGATGCTGTAGGAGGACAAGGAGTTTTGTTGACAGAGGAGGGGAAGGGACTGAATTCCCAAGATTTTCTCTGGGAACCACTTGCAGAAGCCATGCAAAGAAAACCATGACCTGTGCTATGCCAGCCAGGGGAAAGTCTTGGTCTCCAGGGCATCAGGAAGCTAGCTGGGACACAGTTGTCCTCGTCTTTCTGAGTAGGTGTCTCAGCTCATCTATTGGACCTGAAGGTCAAATAATGCTTCATAAGGTGTTTGGCTTAGACCCTGAGGCTTAGTCTGAGTGGATCAGCCAAGTGGTATGTCAAGGAGACTTGGGTTTGCATTGCATACTGAGGCTGACGGGGAGAAATTGGCATCCCCTGTGTAACTGAGGAGCGGAAACCTCTTCGCTCTTGATGCAGATGGCCCTTGACTTATTTTGTTTCTTGTAAAGACAAATGTGCCCACTAGAGACTTGTTTGGGCCCAAGCATCAATTCATCACTTCCTGCCTTTTTAATGTTTTCATATTTACTCCCTCTTCAGGAACTTCAGGCCTTTCCCTGTTAGAGAAGGGATTGAACTGTAATGTAAAAGTTTATAAATTATCACTGTCGCTTTTCTGATTGTGAGTGATGGGGCTTGTGCCATTTAAATACAAGATTATGTGGCTTCTGTTTGTAAATAAGATGGCCGTACAACAGAATCAATGCTGGCCTTTCATTTTTCACCTGAGCTTTGTTGTCTGGCAAAGTGGTTTATTGACAGGGCTGAGAAGCAGAAGGCACCACAGTCCTCTGGTGCCTATGTTTATAGCACGTTCACAGCTCAGTGGGAGCTATCTGTCTTTCCCTCACATGGCTAGGATTGATTTCACAGGGGCCTCCTATGAGCCGACGTTGAACGTCCTCATTTCACCATTTGGAATTTGGGAGCTTGACTGGATTCCTGTGGCTCAGGCAATCCCGATAGCCTGGAGACTGCAAGGCTCTTCCATGCAAGAGCCAGTTTTGTTTTAGGTTAGCCCGTGAGGGTATGAGCTTGGTTACAATACAGACTTGAGTGGACCAGCAGCCTATTCCTAAAGGGCTTGCGTGGCCCTGTTCTTTACCAGTGTTGACTTTCCACTCCCATTCACACCTCTCTTTCCTCCATTATTTTTGTTCTGTTAGAGTGTTCTTCTCTGAATATCCATCTCCTTATGCCATGGTCTAGGTGGAAAGCCCTCAGAAAGCAGTCTTGTTTTGCTGAATGCAGATTCTCCTATCTGACCTTGACCTGTGTCTTTATTTCTTCAGGAAGGCTAGGTTGACTTATCCAATGTGTTAGGCATCCATACCACTTCCTGGGGGGCTTCCATGGAGTCATGGTTCCAAATTATGGACCAAACTAGGGTCACTGGCTTTGTGGTTAGTAGGCAGTGCCCTCAGGGATGAAAATGGGAGTTGGGTTTATCTCCTGCATGTGGGCATTGTGCCTTGTGTCAGATCCAAGGTCCTACCTGTACACCAGGTGGATGCTCAGAGAGAAAGGCCACTGCCCCAGGTTACACAGCCTGTGAAGGGACCCACATTTGGACCCCCATGGCTTCTGTGGCTTTTGCTTTGCTGAAGTAGATAAACTTGTCTTGCAGACAGGTTCTAAAGCAGTGGTGTGACCCTTCCTAATACTGTGACCCTTTAATACACTTCCTCATGTTGTGTTGATCCCCAACCACAAAATTATTTTCCTTGCTACTTTGTAAGTGTAATTTTGCTATAAATGGTAATATAAATAGTTTTGGAGATAGAGGTTTACCAAAGGAGTTTTGACCCACACTTCCTGCCTTGGAAGTGTGAAGAGAAGAACTGGCCTTGCCCTGGGAGATCTGGGTGGCAGGGTGTGCAGAGCAGAGCTGCCTATGCCCATGTGTTTCAGTGCACAGATTCACCATGTTGATTAGACAGTCACCAGTCACATCCCTTAGCATCATTTCTTCCTCAGAGTAGTGAACCATAATCTTCCAAAACTCAAATTCTTTCTTGGAAGTTCAAACGTTATTATTGGTAACAACCACTATCTGTTATCTGAAGTTGTAGAGGAACTGTTCATTTTGGGGAAAATAACTGGTAAGGTCCCACATTGCATAGCCAGCTTATCTGTGGAAGTGGAGAGGGCATCCTGTGTAGTTCACAGCTGCAGGAGCTGTGTGGCGCTTTCCTGGAGGGTAGCTTAGCTGTCTCCATATACAGGGCTTAGCTTGCCCTCCATCCTGCCTCAAAACGTTGGAAGAGGTGCTTCTTCCAGACAGAGCTTGAGTACTCCCAGTAGTAAAATTAGACTTAATTAAAAATCTTTTTTGAGACAAGGTCTGCCTGTGTAGCCTTGGCTGTTCTGGAACTCTTGTAGACCAAGACAGCCTTGAACTGATAGTAGTCCGCCTCTGCATCCTGTGTGCTCGGATTAAAAGTGCGAGCAACCACCACCCAGGTAGATTTAAGTTTACTGTAGCAGTTAGATTCCTACTTCATGAGGGCGCTCTTCAGTGGGGCTGCCTTTGGATTGAAGTCCCAGAGCTTTGGGACTGCACTGACCACCAGCAAGGCTTGGTGCTGCTGCCCAGATTGTTGCTCACCTGCTGGTGTCTACTCACTCATGCTGTGTGTTTCAGTACAAATGTCAGCACAGTGGATTTGTGTCCCCGTATTGTTTTAAAACCAGCTTTGTTCTAACAGACAACTTGAAAGGGTCTCAGGAACCCCAACAGTTGACTGGCTGGTCATCGAAGACTCTGAATGAGACTCATGCTTTCTTAATCTAGGCACATGGCAGTCTCGTGAGCCCAGAGAAAGTACAGAGTGATCTGGATCAGAGTCCTGGCAGAGAGGACCAGGGGATGAGAAAATAAAGAAGATAGGAACGTTTGGGATCAGGTGATCTTGCACAAACTGAGGGCTTATTCCAAGCCTACTTATTAGGAAGCACATCATCTTATATACTGTGTGCAGGGGGAAAATGGGACTGAATCAGTAGAAAGCTATCATACAATGGCATGGAAGCTAATCAAGCAGTGTTGCACAAGGAGAACACAGGATATCTCAAGTTCCTCATAGACGGAGCTCACAGCAGCCTTGGGACTGACAGCCACAGTCCTTAAGGGGATAAGAGTTGAGTTTCGGTATCTGAAGTTGCAGGTCCTCCAAGACCCTAGCCCCAAGCTATTACTGACTGGCCTTGCCAAGCATGCTCCTGGTGTTAGAGTAAGAACTATATATTTTTCTCTATACACCAGGGCCTTAGGAAATACTCCCAACAACAGAGCAGACAGGGAGCCTGTGTGGTAGGAAGATCCAGTATCACTGTTGACAGGAATGGGAGCCCTAGTACATTGACTGGAGGGAGTATGATATGCCTAGGTTTAACTAAAATGTTAAATTAAAACGTGAAGGGAGGAGGCACAGTCTGCAACCAGAATACAACTCTGAAGACTTTGAGCAAACTAACTGGAACTTTTGGCAGCTAGAATTCCAGTCATTATATCCTGCAACCCAGTAGACACAGCCGAGGAGAGGGTTAGTGGACTTAAGGGGTCTGAGGAGAAGGGGTGGAGCGAACCCAGAGGAGAGAATGGCTGGAGGGAAGATAGCAGTAGGAAGATGACGACTGAGAAGTTTGGACTTGTGCTTTGTTTGTTTTATTTGTGAAGTTACAGTGTGGGTACCACACTCACCTTAGCCTTGGAATCTTGACCCTTGTTGCTTAGAGTCCATAAATAAAGATGAATCGGGGGTGGGGGGGGGACGACAAAGTGCAAACCATATAGATGTGAGGTGGGAGGTGCGGAACGCAGCTATGAGGGACACGCAGAGGGAGGGTAGGTGGTGACTACAGACTAGAGATGGAGATGGAGGTAGGTAAGAAACAGCCCCAGAAACAGCAGAGGCTGGAGAAAGCGGGAAGATATGCTTGACATTTTGAAAAAAAGACACTGCTGAAGTAGACTGGATTGAAAACCCGAGAGCCAGCTGTGCCCTGTCTAAGATAGTCACGCCAAACACAATGGAACAGAAGGGAAGAAAGGGTGGGGGGAGTGCAACCATTAACGCCATTGTCCTAGCCGTCCCAGATGCCTCCGGCTAGATTGCAGCAGATTGAAATTTTAGACCCTTATGGTCCGGCTGCTGCTCAGCCACCCCTCAGGAGTCAGGGCAAAAGGATAAGAATTCATTCTGTCGGGGGAGAGATATGGCTCCCTGATTAAAGGCTTTCCAGGGAACCACTCAGGTAGGTCACAGCACCTGCAACTCTAGCTCTAGGGGACCCCATATCCTTTTTGGTCTATGTGGTTATCCCCCATATTAAAACACAGAAGCAAAACGTGAAAGTTGGACATGGTGACATATACGTTTAATCTCTGCTCTTGGGAAGCAGAGTTCTGGGCCAGCCTGATCTACATAGTAAGTTCCAGGCCAGTCAGGCTATACAGTGAGAGTCTGTCTCAAAAAACCCAATCAAACCCAAACCATGAACGTATAAGGAGCGTAGCTGGGAGGAGGCAGGGCGTGAGGTGATGAAAATAGAACCAAACCATTGCTGTGCGTAATTAATACTTGCGAGTGAAAATCTTGAAGGGTTCCTAAGACGGGGAGCATTTGTACTGCAGCCTTAGGCTCAGCCAGTGGACACCTTGAGTCCTGAGGTAGCCAGAGAGCAAACTTACTCTTATAGCTCACATGGGATGCATGTGACAATGGCTGCCCTAGGAGCTGCTCAGGGACTGTATGGCTCACAGCCTGGGAGCGTTCCACAGGCTTAGAGGAGTGTTTGAACTGTGCTCAGGCCCTCTGTGTGGACCCACCATATTGTTCAGGTTGACATGGCCCATGCTGGTAGGAAATGCTGAAGAGGCCAAGGCCTGAGGGTCATGGGTTTGAGACCAGCTTGGGCTGCACCTTTGTGTGGAGGCAATAGATGCTAGTAGTGCCTGGTGGGATCTTATCGCCATCCCTGGAAGGAACACTGTCAGTCAGCAGACACTTGCACCCAGGAGGAGACCCTGTCTGTGACTCTGGTGGGATGAGGCTGAAAGGAAAGTGCTTGGTGGTGAGGCACTTGCTAGCTCTGGCATCCAGACCCAGTGGCTGCCATAGAGCCTGTGCCTCCTCTGACGCAGATTTTAAAGCTTTGATGCAGTCATCAATGATGGGGGCAGAGTTCCTGGGTTTCTTCCCCTAGTGGTGGGTTGTGCAGATGGCAGGTCCTCTGTGAAATCTTGTGTTGTTCCCTTCCTTCCCCTGGTCTGCAGGCATCTCTGAGTATTTTCTGGGTGCCTTGATCTCTTGGTCACACAGGCCCAGTTTGCAACTCCACTGCACATGAGTTTCTCTGGCTTGGCTCCCTGTGGCCATCGAGGATATGAGGTGAGACCTGCAGTATATTGGTATTTGAAGCCTATGCAGGGACCGTTGTTTCTGCCCCTCAGTACACTTCCAGGCCAGCAAGAGGTGTAGAGTTTAAAAAGAACTGACTTGGCCTAGTTTTTTCCATTTATTCTACAGTTTTCTATTTCTCTTTTAAAACAGGTCTTTCTGTATAGCCCATGCTAACCTGGGTCTTGTGATCCTCCTGCCTCAGCTGTTTCTGACACACAGGTTATCTGTCAATGCTGCTCTTGGTGTCTAATGCTTCCTCTGTGGGATGGCTTCTGGCGTAGACTGTGGGAATGTATATCAACAGATTCTGCTGGCTGGATAGTTCTTAACAAAGGATTGCACGAAGGCAGGTAGCTGGCCTCAGGCCTGATGAAGCTGGTTTGAATGTCAGTGCTCCTAGGGTGCAGGTTGGTGATGGACCCCTATGGAGTCTGAGCCCTTTGCTGTCATGGAGTCCAAGGTCTGGGTAGTTAGGAGTTCTGGGCTGCCAGTGCCTCTCCGGCTCCTGGGGGATTATTCTTGTGCTCCAGCCAGTCTGTTCATTTCCCTAACAGCACTCAGGCCGGGGTTTGTCGGCTGGCCATTACTGCTGAATTACGGCTCCGTGCCTGCCTACCCTGAAGTCATACTATTACTCTTGGACTCATTACTTAGCAGGACAGCTTCTTTGAGGAGAAAAGAACCGTTGCCTTTTATAATTAGTCATTTACATTTCCTTTTCCTTGGGGAAGAATTATTCAATCTGAGAACTGGTTGGTGGCCCTGGCAGAATAGGAATGGGAGGGAAAGTAGCTCCGTTATCCTGGAACTTGGCTGGCGAGAAGGCCACCAGAGAAGGCTGGTGCCTGAATGGGCATTGACCTAGCATGGGAGGTGACCTTCAAGTGGGCTGTGGTGACCCTCAGGAATGAGCTCCAACAGCTTGGACTTCAGACTGTCTGTCCCAGAGACTAACTCCTGCTTACTCAGTTCAAAGGAAGGGGAGCAAGGGAGGACCACTGTGCTTGGACAGGAGGCTCTGCCCTGGCCTCTGCAGACAGTGAGGAGAGGAGCCTGGAGGAAACCTTACTGACTTGGGAGTGAGTGGGTGGGGCACATGTCCGCTTACAGAAGGGAACCATGGGCCTCGTGTGGATACTTGCTGAGGCTGGCTTGTGTCTTCAAGAGTCCAATGTGATTTTAGAGTCTTGGTCAGTAAAATGGAGGTGTATTAGACAGACAAAATCATCCCATAACTGGGCTACTAAGATTCTTTAAGAATGAACTGTAAGCAAGTTACAAACAAAATAAAAAATATTAATTTAAAATCTTTAAAAAAAGATAAAAATTTACATTTTTGCCTGAACAAAAGGGGTATTCCTTTAAGTCACCAAACTCCCCATTGCCTGAGTATGTCAGTCAGCTGACCTGCTGAGAAAAGCCAGTGTATCTCCATGCTGGCTGCTCTGGAGTTTCTGTGAATACCCAGCCCATGCCATCTCACTGACAAACCCACTTCTCTTGATTCCTTACCAGGAGTGGCTGGGTCTCGGTGTGGAAGGAGGGTCAGGTGGTTTTGCTGTTGTTAATCCTTCCCATCTAACTTGGAATGCTACTATTTCTTCCACACTGTACTTCCTCCTTGCCCCCACTTGTGTGTCATAGCGATCCTTTGTCAGCACGTGTATCCGGAGAGCACTCTCCCCTCACCATGGCATATCAGCGTATCTCCAGACAGTGCCTTCTAATGAACGGAAATCTCTTACTTTTGATAGAACCATTTCAGGGTGTGTTATTATTTTCTGTCATGACTAAAAATCCTTTGCCAACTCACAGAATGCCTTATGCTTCTTTTTTAAAGGCCATAGATGTAGTACTTTCTTTTTCCATTGCTGTAATAAAATGTCCCAGCAAAAGCAACATGAAGGAGGCAGGGCTTATTCTGGTTCATAGTTGATCATGGTGGGGACATCCCAGCTGCAGGAGCATGAGCTGGCCGGTCACGTCACAGTCACAGTTAGAAAGCAGAGGATGATGAACGCATTGTCTATGTTATACAGATAAGATCCCTGCCCGGGGTGTGGGCTTGCCCACAGTTGAGGTGTGCCCTCACATATCAACATCATTAATACCTCACAGACATGGTCAGAGGCCAACCTCCACTTAGATAGTCCCTCACAGGTGCCCAGAGGATCGTCTCGAAGACGATCCTAGATTCTATCATGTTAGCCAACCCTAACCATCACATCTCATTTTTTCCTTGTGGGTCTGCAGCCTGAATGTTGCATATGCTATGGGGGAGGTGTGTGTGTGTGTGTGTGTGTGTGTGTGTGTGTGTGTGTGTATGTGTGTGTGTTCACGCGTGTTGGTGTTTCTCTGTGGACTGTGTAGTGACTACGATGCTGTTTGTTGAGAACAGTTTTGTTCTTCTGCATTAGATTGCTTCAGTGTGTCTTCTGAATCTTAACTGTCTAAGGGTCTGTTTCTGGATTTGGTTCTTGTCTATTGTAGGACTGCTGGGCCTTCATTATGTAGCTCTTCCTTTTGTAAATACTGAAGCATTTCTTCAACTTTGCTCTTTAAAGAACTTGTCTTGAAGATGTTTGGTTTTTTGCATATAGTTTATTGTTAATCTGCTATTTTCTTAAAAACAGAACAAGTCTGATGGGATTTTCAGTGGGACAGTTGTGAAGCTATTAGTTGTGTTTTCTTAGAGTTGATATTTGCAGCATAGAGTTCATGAACATGGTTTAGTTTTTAAGTTTAAACTTTATCAATATTTTGTAGTTTTCATTGTGTGGGTTTTTGTTCATATGTTGTTTATTTCTGATTGGAGGCTTGCCTTTTCTTTTCTTTTCTTCCCTTCCCCCATGGGGTTTCTCTGTGTAACAGCACTAACTGTCCTGGAAATCACTTTGTAGATCTGCCTGCCTGTTCCTCCCAAACTCCTGGGATTAAAGGCATGCACACCACCACCCAGCTTAATTGGGGGTTTTCAACACTACCTTACATAGTATATCGCTGTTGGTATTTTTCTCTACTGTATATATGATAACATCTAGATAGCAATATATGTTTTATAGCTGACAAAGATTATCGTCCATTCTTTTCTACACATCACATTGCTCTCTTTTGCTGTTTGTGTTCACAGAACTTTGGGTCAAGGGTTCTTTCAGTCAGGGTAGACTGTGGACTGTTCATCTGTTTATCCAGGCTGAGAGAACGTAATGCTTGGTCACCAGTGAGTGCCAAAGCCTTATTCACCCCAAGTTTGACTGTCAGGAATTCTCTACTCCATGCTTCTAGTTTGTGGAGCTGCTTCACAGAGAGCAGCAGTAGCTGGGAGGAGAGAGAGCTAGAGCAGCAGGCACAGCAGACTCTGTGATGTCTGCTCATGTCTGCCTGCGTCTCTTCCAAATTGGCTCCAAGGACCTTTGAAAATGAGCCAGCCAATTGACTGATTGATTTCCGGAGCCATGTGTGTATGTGAATGCGTGTATAGCTGTAAATATATGTAATATATATATATATATTTATATATATGTAGGTGTATGTGTATATATATATGTATATATGTATATGTATGCATCTCTCTGTCAACATTATTTTACTCTCTCCTCTCCCTTAGGGCCCCCCACATGTTTCCCCATCAGTCCTTTTCAAATTTATGACCTCTTGTTCATTATTTATCATTATTATTATTATTATTATTATTACTACTACTACTACTACTACTACTGTATATGTGTATGAGTCCATTTAGTTTTGCTTACATGCATATGTTTTTAGAGCTGACTGCTTGGGATTGGTTAGCCAGTCAGGATGCTGATCTTTGGGGAAGCCATGATGTTAGGCTTTCAGGAGGGTAGCTTCACTGTCATGTGGAAGACACGATCTTGTAGAAGTCTTTCCTGGTCCACTGGCTCTTGCAATCTTTGAACATCTGCTTCAGCAGTGTTCCCTGAGCCTTGGGGGCAGAGTTGTGTTGTAGATGTATGGGTGGGACCGGGCTCACCACAGTCAGTTGTTTTGGACACTTTAGCTGGTTGTATCCTTTTGTATTGTTTCTGTCTGCTGAGAAAAGAAGCTGCTTTGATGAGGGGTGAGAGCTGCCTTTCTCTGAAGTTCTGGAAGTCCAGGTTCACACTCCAAGCAGAGAGAATGTGTGTTCCTCTTTGTGGGCGAGATTTGTGTCATTGCCAGGTCACACTGCCTGATGTGCTAACCCAGTCTGCCGTCCTCCGGTGCTGTCGGCCTTCTTTGGGTTGCTGAGGCCTTTGAGACTTCCAGCTGTAGTTGGTGTGCCTTGTTCTTTGGTTATGCTAGACTTTACCACATAACCCAGATCTTAGTGCTAGCTGTGCATCCGAGGACCACTGTGCTGTTTTGGCAGATTGGTATGTCACAGGGGTCTCCTGTTGTGATGCGGCTTGCTTCTTGTCAAGGTCCCATCATGAGTCCCTTCTTGTCTGATGGCACCAAACACTTGCATCTGCTTTATTGGGGCCTCTTCTCTCCTCTCTCTCTGTACTGTGTATGTGTTGTTGAAAGTGCTCGTCCTCTTGCCTTTTTTCTTTCTTTCCTTTACTCTCCCTCCCTCCCTCCTTCCCTCCCTCCCTCTGTCCTTCCCTCCCCCCCCTCTCTCTCTTTCTTTCTTTCTTTCCGGCAGGGTCTCACTATATAGCTCTGGTTGCCTTGAACCATATATCTACCTGATTCTGCCTTCCAAGTGCCAGGAATAAAGGTGTGTACCACCACTGCCTGGCATCTAGTGATAAAATCTTATTTTTTGCTTCCTTTTCAAACTTCCTTTTAATGGCTGTTTTAGAGCAGCTTCAGATAAATCATAACCCTGACCGTTCCTATGTAATCTCCCTCCCCTCAGCCACACTTGCCCTGTTCTGAAGAACGCCTGCATTAACGTAACACACTTGTGACTGACAGGGCACTGTCAGTGAGTCATGACAACTGAAACTCATAGTTTAATTAATGTTGTAGACTATGGGTCTGGCAGATGCCTAACAACATGTGCTGTCCATTAGTCCTTAGTAGACACACGGGTGCCACCTGTTCATCCACCTCGCCTTCTACCAGAACCTGGTCTCCCATGGTTTTGTCTTTTCCAGAATGTCACATGGTTGGCAGGGTGTGCTCTCCACACTGGCTTTGCTCATCTTGTTACTTTGTCCTCTATCCAGCAGCGGCTCTGTTCTGACCTCTCTGCACTGTCTGACTGGATCCTGCCCTCAGTGTTGTTGCTGTGCTGCTGCTTGACCCTTGTCTGAAAATGAGCCTGGGGCATGTTTCTTCCGTGGCTGATTGAAGAGAGCTGCGGCCCTGCGGTGTCTCTCAGAACCCCTTCCTCAGTGTTAGACACTGTCCTGTGATCAGCAAGCTGGGGACAGTGAGGTTGGGAATGTACTTGGGGTCGGGACTGTGGTAGGTCCCACTGGATACAATTGCTCACCCTACGCCCTTGTGAGGGGTCATACTGCCTGTCTTTGATAGGTGAGAAGCAGGAGGAAGTTGAGCTAGCAGATGGGAAACAAGGAGTTAGGCAAGGCACCATGTGTTTTCAGTGGCTGGTCTGTGCTGACTGTACTCTGAGAGGCTTGCCACAACCCCGTCCTTGTCCTCGTCCTTCCCGCCTCTTCTCAGAGGCTGTAATGGAGACATTCAGGGGTATCGCTTTAACCAGTGCGTCTAAGCTTGGAGGGACAGCTAATGTGATGGATGACATAATCACGATTCAGAATGAGTTCAGCTGCTTGGAATACCAACCCAGAACCAATCAAGTGAGCACGCTAATGGGAATAAATGTAAAATCCTGCATTCAACTTCAAAAACCCAGTCAGACCAGGTCAGTGGGAAGCAGTTGGGACAGTTTGGGTTGACTGCGTCCTCGGTGGGAAGCTCTGTCATCATTTTGTCTCCATTATGGCTCTTGTCTTGTAGCTGATAGCCCTCACCCTCTGTGGTCCCACTCTGTTATTTCTACATAGCACAGTCAGGGATCTTACCACAATTCAAATCTTGTAGCCATGACAGTAGACAGCTGCCCTTTCCCCTGGCTGACGTCATTGGGTAGCTGTGCTTTCTCACCTTCTGCTTGTAACTCCTTCAGAATGGCCTCCTCCCATCTCTTGCCTTGCTCCACACTTCTCCTTTCCTGAATATGCCATGCTCCCCTAAGGACCTTGGGGACCCTCTGTGCCCTGCTCACCACCTATAGCTCTACTTAGAACCTTATCTCATGCAGCCTAGGTCTCACATCCTCACAGTGGTGTTCCCAGCCAGGCCCTATACTATACCCCAGGGCCAGCACTCACTGTGGTCTTCCCCTCTGTGCTGTGCTGTGTGGCATCTACATGTTTTGTCCCTAGATTGGCACAGCAGGTAATTTCTAAGTGTGGCATGTCCCATACCAGATCTTTGAGACAGAGAGAGAGAGACAGACAGAGAGAGAGAGAGAGAGAGAGAGAGAGAGAGAGAGAGAGAGAGAGAGAGAGAAAGCGAGAGCTCGCGCAGGCTGTTGAGTGATAATTAATTCAACAGGGTGGCCCTAAAGACAAGTCCTGGCCTGGTGTGTCTGTCTTTGTTAGTGTAGGCTGGTGGTCAGCAGGACACACAACAGGCTGTCCCTTCTCTGAGGCAGCTCTGCAGCCCAGCTCTGCAGCCCTCAGCTTTACGGCTGCCATCTTGGAGCACTCTGTATAGACTTTAGAGCTGCTACTAGAGCTCTGTGGAATCTGGACTTGACAGATTTCAAGCCATAGAGTCAACCTAGACATAGACATGGGGCCATCCCCAGCTGGACCGCCCTGACCTCCATTAAGGTGGGCTTTTCTCTCCTGTCCAGTGTTGGACCAGTCAGAATGCTGCTGCTTTTCTCTCCTGTCTCTGGAATGCCAAGGCCTTCTCATTAGCCTTGAAGGCCTTTGCAAAATAGAACCCCTCCCTCTTTCTCCTATTTCCTCTTATAGAATGGTATCGTTCTTGCCTCAGTGTTTGGATTCTGAAAAATCAGTTTCCCTTTCTGAGCTTTGAACAAACTGAGAAATAAAACAAGGCAGCGGCAGATGGAAGCAAAGGAGGGTGTCAATCCTGCTGCACAGTGGCTGCCACTCCTGCTGCACAGTGGCTGCCACTCCTGCTGCACAGTGGCTTTCTAATGTGGAAGCCACGTGGCTGGCTAAATACACTCCGTCTCCAGGCAGTGTTGATAAGCCAGGGCCGGGCAAGCCGTAGAGCCCACAGGCCTCTGTCTCCCATAGAGCAGCGGTTAGTCTCCTGGGTGGGGGTGGAGCTCTCACCATGTGAAGCATACCCGAGGTGAGGGTGGAAGTTAGGGGATATGCCACCCCTAGTTCCTTCAGCTGTAATTGGGGTAGCCCTAGTCAGCTGTGCAGGGAGGATTGTCAGCTTCAGTGAGGTTTGTCAGATTAGAACATAGTAATTGGTCAGTAAGGCTTCCTGACCCAGAGGCTGAAAAACCACCCTTAGGTCATCTCTCATCTGTCTGTTGGGACTGTTCATAAATTCCTCCACAAAGGGGCTGGAGAGATGGCTCAGTGGTTAAGAGCACCCGACTGCTCTTCCAGAGGTCATGAGTTCAATTCCCAGCAACCACATGGTGGCTCACAACCATCTGTAAAGAGATCCGATGCCCTCTTCTGGTGTATCTGAAGACAGCTACAGTGTACTTATATATAATAAATGAATAAATCTTTAAAAAAAAAATTCCTCCATGCAAACATGTACCCACAGACTGGAGCAGTAACCTTCTGCTAGCCTCCTAGGACACATCAAGTCTCTCAAATCATACTTGGCAAGCTCAGGTCCAAAGACAATGACTCTGAAGAGCTGTAGGCTAGAACCAAATTTTCTTTTTTCTTTTCGTTTCTTTTGGATATTTTTATTTACATTTCAAATGTTAACCCCCCCCCCAATCACCCACCCCTTCCTGCCTCCCTGCCCTGACATTCCCCTATACTGGGGGGTCCAGCCTCGGCAGAACCTAGGGTTTCTCCTCCCATTGATGCCCAACAAGGCCATCCTCTGCTACATATGCAGCTGAAGCCATGGGTCTGTCCATGTGTAGTCTTTGGATGGTGGTTTAGTCCCTGGGAGCTCTGGTTGGTTGGTATTGTTGTTTTTTTTTTTTTTTTTGGTTCTTTTTTCGGAGCTGGGGACCGAACCCAGGGCCTTGCGCTTCCTAGGTAAGCGCTCTACCACTGAGCTAAATCCCCAGCCCCATGGTATTGTTGTTCTTATGGGGTTGCAAGCTCCTTCAGCTCCTTCAGTCCTTTCTCTAACTCCTCCAATGGGGACTCCATTCTCAGTTCGATGGTTGGCTGGTAGCTTTCACCTCTGTATTTGTCATGCTCTGGCTGAGCCTCTTAGGAGACAGCTATATCAGGCTCCTGTCAGCATGCACTTTTTTTGGCATCAGCGATAGTGTCTGGGTTTGGTGGCTCTGTGTGTGTGTGTGTGTGTGTGTGTGTGTGTGTGTGTGTGTGTGTGTGTGTGTGTGTGTGTGCTGGATCCCCAGGTGGGCAGGCTCCGAATGGCCATTCCTTTAGTTTCTGTTCCTTACTTTGTCTCTATGCCTCCTCCTATGAATATTTTTCTTCCCCCTTTTAAGAAGGACTGAAGCATCTGTACTTTGGTTGTCCTTCTTCTTGAGCTTCATGTGGTTTGTGGATTGTATTTTGGGTAATTCTAGCCTTTAGGCTAATATCCACTTATCAGTGAGTGCATGCCATGTGTATTTTTTTATGTGATTGGGTATACCTCACTCAGGATGATATTTTTCTAGTTCCATCCATTTGCCTATGAATTTCATGAAGTCATTGTTTTTGATAGCTGAGTAGTACTCCATTGTGTTGATGTACCACATTTTCTGTATCCATTCCTCTGTTGAAGGGCATCTGGGTTCTTTCCAGCTTCTGGCTATTATAAATAAGGTTGCTATGAACATAGTAGAGCATGTGTCTTTGTTGTATGTTGGAGCACTATCAGGGTATATGCCCAGGGGTGGTATATCTGGGTCGACAGGTAGTACTATGTTCGGTTTTCTGAGGAACCAACAGACTGATATCCAGAGTGGTTGTACCAGCTTGCAATCCCACTAACAATGCAGGAGTGTTCCTCTTTCTCCACATCCTCACTAGCATCTGCTGTCATTGGAGTTTTTGATCTTAGCCATTGTGACTGGTGTGAGGTGGAATCTCAGGGTTGTTTTGATTTGCATTTCTCTGATGACTAAGGATGTTGAACCTTTCTTTAGGTGCTTCTCCACCATTCTATATTCCTCAGTTAAGAATTCTTTGTTTAGCTCTGTACCCTATTTTTAATAGGGTTATTTGATTCTCTGGAGTCTAGGTCAGGTATGTTAGAACCCAGTTAGTTCTGACTGTGGTTTCTGCTCCATCTCAGCTATCAGGATGCTTGGCTCTCTGGGATGGATACAGCTCCTTGGGGCCTGAAGTTCTAAACATGAGACTGAGCCCAATAGCTGCTCCTTCTGAGAGCTCATTTCTATGAGCATGCACAAGCCTGTCAGAGATCTGGCCTTCCAAATCTTAGGAATCCATCCTAAGGCCCTTGGCAGTTCCCACCATGTTCCCAGTTTCTGTTTTTGCTGCTGCCTTAAGTCTGTGGAATGGCAGGCCTAGCCTTGCCTGGCCCTCTTGAGGTTGGTAGGCACCGCTCTTCTTGGTCTAACCCTCGCATAAAAGTAAGCTGCAAATATAGAGGCCCTCACTGCAGTTTGTCTCGGAGAGATGTCCCAGCATGCCTTGCTCTTCCTGCTGCAGATAGACACCTATATAACTTGTAGCCTTTGTTAATACTAAGCTCCAGTGGTAGCTTGGCCTTGAGGACTTCTGCTAGCCAGCATTTGTCCTTAATCTTTTCTATCTTCCTGGACATTCATCTATCAGGCGCTGAGGTTCCCTGAGTGCTATTGGCATGCTCTGAAGGGCATCAAGGGCTGATGCTTCTCACTCTGCTCTGTTGCCTGCTGACTGCAGACACTTGCTGCTCTTGGGTGCAGGCAGACTGGGTGCCCCACCATCTGTGAAGCTGCAGAACCTGCTCCCTGTTGGCTGAGAGGGAGTGGGCATTCTTCCCTGTCCTCTCCCCAGTGCTCCATGCTACTTCTGAGTGCTCTCTTAGGTTTGAGGGCTGCATTTGCCTTGCCCACATTGCATCTGAAAGCCTTACCTTCTGCTGCTGGCTTCTGTCCTGTCTGAGTCTCAGAATAGTCTTAGAAGGTGGGATGCTAATTCTTATCTCACAGATGATGAGACCCATAACCAGAGAGACCACACACTGTAGACGTCATGTAGCTCCTAAGTATTAGCTATGCTTCTATTCCAGGTCCCTGTCACAAAAGCTCCCTCACCAAATCTGCCCCTCCTCTCCTGCCTCCAATCTGCATGAGCCCCACCCACATCACTGAGAGCAGTCACATGTCACTTCTCACACGGTGACTGCATTCTTAGCACTTCAGTGCTGCACTGTCAGCACATTTGCCGTTTCTCATTGGCTCCCTGGTGGGCCGGGTGCTGGCTGTCCAGGTGCCCAGCGAGGTGGTCATTCCAGCCGCTGGTTCTGCTCAATGAGCCGGACACATGGGTGCTGGTTTGTTCAATTTAAATGTAAATATCCAACATTAACAAATAGAAATGTTCCATGAAGCGTTCCTGGGAGCTGTGTGCATCCTCTGACATCAGATGGGAGTGAGGCCTGGCGGTGCTGTGCTCTGTTGGTGTTATGCAGAGTGTGGCCCTGTACCTGTTTCTCGTGAGGCAACCTAGCAGTGTGTAATTGGTTTGTTTTTAAAATGGTTTTGCATTATAAACTGTTTTCACTGCTTTTTCCTCTTTGGAGTATCTGGGTTATTGGAGGGGGTGGCGCTCATGTGTGCATGTCTTTATGTATGGCCACCCGTGTGTGAGGATGTGTACAGTGGTATTTGTGTGGGCCTGGAGTTGATGTCACTTGCCTCCCTCAGTCACACTCCACTTTACTTGGAGGTACAGTCTCTTGGTTGAACCCAGAGCTCACCTGTTGTGGCTAGTCTAGCTAGCATGATCTGGGGATGCCCTGCCTGCTCCTCCCAAGTGCTGGCATCACAGGTGGCCCCCACAGCGGCTTGGCTTTTATGTGGGTTCTGGGCACTTGAATTTAAAGTCTCAAAGTTGCTTTATTTTATGTGTGTTTAATATATGTTGTTATTTTTTCCCCTTAGGACAACTACACCTTTGCCCAACCAGGGATTCAGATGAAAGTAAAGATGCTGGAAGAGCTTGTGAGCCGGATTGACGGTAAGCCAGCGTCCAGCACAGCCAGCCCTCCCCGCGGCACTGAGAGTGCTAGAGGGAGCTTAGCGAGGTGGCCTTGCTCCCCAGCCCAGCCAGACACCACCATCCTTCCCTCATCTGTCCAGGGTACCTGGGTCAGCTAGCTCTTAGCTAAGTGCATCCTTAGCAGAGAAGGTGCTGTCCTGCCCTCCCATTCTGTGCTCTAGTCAGGCCTCCGAGGGGAAGGAGCCGCAGTGCTCTTGGCAGCCAGCCTCCCTCCTGGGTCAGCTGCAGCTTCTCCTCTGGGCGGCAGGGTGGTTGCTGATGACTGTCCTTTGCCTCGCCTCCCCTGCCTGGTGTATCATTTGCTATCAAGGAGGATAGAATAATTTCTCCATGGAATCCAATTAATTACCAAGTCCAGAAAGAACATCTTCAATATTATAGAAAAATTATAGTGTGTGCTCGGGCAATTTTAGATTATGCTTTCATGTTTAAGTGAGGCCTTTGAAATACTTTTTACCTTCGTCCTTAAAATAATTCCCCCTACGATGTGCTGAATGTCATACTGCAGCAGCACAGTTTAATTAAATGAACCTGAGAGATAATGCTTGCCCATTCCAGGCAGGGCCTCCTGATAGTTTGTTAAATTAATGAGCAGAGCATTAACAAAGTGACGCCAAGCAGAACCAGACCTGTGTATGTATGTGACAGCAGCCTGTCAGCCATGAGCTGTAGAAGGCTCTCTCCGCTTCCCAGAGTCCCAGCTGAGTCGGACAAGTCACCTGACCGAGGGTGCAGAGAACTCTACTGAGATGGAGTCCTCACTGCACACCTTCTCTGCGCGCGCTTCTTCCCAGCCTTCCCCTGGCCACTCCCATGGCAGGAGAAAACTGTCATAGCCCTCTTCATAGGAAGACACTTGGTTTGGGAAATGACTGAGTGACATTATAAACCAGAGCCAAAAACTTTGAAACTGCACTGCGTTCCTTGATTGAGTCTGGGAGTCGGCGCTATGTCTGATGGTTATTGCCTCATTTCCATATTATGAAGTCTCACGCACTTCTAGGGATGCTGTATTGGATTCAGTGTGTTTAGCTGCTTTTCAAGCTCTCTCCAAAGTGCCGCTCTTTCTCCGTCAGTGCACCCTGTGCATTTATTCCACGCTCACGTTGCGCTCTTGCTTGGCTCTGGTTGTAGGTTTTTCCTACTAGCGATTTCACAAGTGTCCCCGGCCTCATTTAGTTCTTTGAAATACTATTTGCTGGAGCTACGAGTTACACTGTTCTGACGGGTTCTTCTTTCCCTCCTGTGCCCCTTAGAAGGTCTGTTTTATATTTTCCATGAGCCTTAAGTTGTGGCCAGGGCTGGCTTGCTCCAGCGCTGCAGTTGGGGAAATGCTTGAGTTGATTTTTTCCTTGTGCTGTGGTTCAGAAGGAGGCACAGTGCAGATTCACACTGTGATTGTGCAGAAGAGCGGCAGCGACTACTGCAGAGCTGCCCATGTCTCCACGTGAGGGTCAGCTCTCGACAGCCCAGGATGGAGTCCAGTGTCCCAGGGCAGGCTGCAACCTGCTTGCTTGTCTTCTCTTGACAAAAGCTCTGGAAATCTGTGTAGCTGCCTCATTGTAAGGACGCTGTACTGTGCAAGCAGGAAATGCCTAGTCCTCAGGGCCTTCATCTCTGCCTGGCAGCCTCCTTATCCTGCCCCCACCAGTATTTGGAGAAGCTTCAGTGCAGCAGCTCCATCAGCTTCACCTCCAGTGGACTCACAAAGCCTTCATCAATGGCAGGATATACTGTGTAGAAAAAAGCCCCTAACCTCTTGCCTGATTTCTGCAGTGCTAGGGAGTAGAAGGACCGCGTTTGTTTGAGAAAGGATTAACATGGAGAGGGGAACGTGGTTGTGGACCTGCTGACGACGAGGGGGTGTATGTGCTGTTCCAAGGGGGTGGTGTCAAAAAGGGCAACTGCCGAGCAGAGACAGGGAGCTTGGAATGGGCACAGAGGTCGGAAGAGAGGCAGAGTCTGAGAAGGAAGAGGCCCTGAAGGGTGGCGACTGTTGCAGGTGGGTGCCATCCCCTTTTTTCTTGTTGTAAGGAGTAAAGAATTTTCCAGAGACACTTTTAAGTAATTTCCCATGTTGAGTAATGCTTCTGGAGCATGGCTGAACCTCGTAAGGAAGGTGCTGGGTGGACATGAGGGTGCATAGGTGAAGGAGGGTCATGTCTACCTTGGATACAGAGGAGGAAGCAGGCAGCAGCCTTTGAAATGGCACCAGGGGAAGCAAAGACTCTCTCTGGAGCAGGCGGATGGCCGATGAGACATCGTGGAAGCCTGTTGGAATGTCAGCTTGAGCCATTGGAGGTGGGACTTCAGAGAAGGTGGAGTTCGAGGACTTTCACCATAGCGGGTTCCCCACTGAAGACAGCTCTCCAGGCACATAGGATGCTCCAAAGCCCGGGGCGGGGGGGGGGGAAGGGGGGGGGGGGGAACAAAAGAAAGAAAAGGAAACCAGTGTCTTTTGAGAGAAGGGATACTGTGTTGCCAGAGATCTAAGGGTTACGGGACCTTCATGTCAGGCCCTGGTGAGATCAGCCAGCATCAAAGCCACTGCCCTCTGGTGGGTGTGCCCACTTCCGGAACAAGTAGTCTCAGGGAGTTGTTAATCTGGCAGCCTTCTGGGGTGTCAGGTGGTCTCTGGCCTACTCAGGATAGGGGTCCTGGGACATGCTGCCTGCTTCCTGAGAGCCAGAAGAGTAACACACCAGGGTGTGTATGTTTGTGTGTCACAGGGCCCTCACATCACCCAGCACAGCTTCTGGTATTGTTGGCACCTGTGTTTTTGGAGATTCTGTTCTGGTGTTCTCTCTTCACAAGGCTTATGACATGGAAAACAATATCTTTTGTAGAGGAAACCTTCAAAACATCAATTCTCACCATATTCTGTTTTCAGTTGAAGTGTCCTGTGCACAGCCAGAGAGGATCCATGCACAAGGCTTCTGTAGCAGGAGTAAGGAGATAGAGAGCCAGGGCCACTACGTGGGAGCTTTGCTGATCTGTATGCACACACAGCAAAACCACTATTCTTACTGTGAAAGAAAGAAAAGGAATCATGGCTGTATCTTCAGAGAGTAGAAGACTGCTTAGTTTTGCGTTAGAAATTTGAAAAATGATCAGCCATGCAAGTGTGGTGACTTGGGTTGATCCCTGGAACCCACATAAGTGGAAGGAGAGAACTAGGTCCATGGAGGAGCTCTTCACCCCATAGACATGACATGGTCTCTCTCTCTCTCTCACACACACACACACACACACACACACACACACACACACACACACACACACACACACAGATAATAAAATATGATTCTTAAAAAGCAAAAGTTAATGAAGAGCTGGGAGAGCTTAGCACATCGGATGACGGTAGCAGAGCAGCCAGGGCCCCAGACGGTGGGTCAGAGGGAAGCCCAGCGAAGCAGAGTTCTGAACATGAGATGCAGAATGGCAGAGACCATGAACATGAACTTGAATCCCCACAGGAAAGGAGGACGGAGGTTAGTAATCTGAAGAAACAGTGGTGCCAAACTCTCTGATTCAAGAGGCCAGTGGATCCTGAATGGAACCAACAGAGAAACTGTACAAATACATCAATGGATATAATTAAAGCAACCAAGGGGGGAAATTTTGCCTTCTTAGGAATCTCTCACTATGTTGAGTTAGGTATTTTCAATCTCTGATCCTCCTGCCTCAGGCTCCTGAGTGTGGGAATGAGTCACCAGCACCCACCCAGGGACTGTTTCAGTCATTGCCATCAGTGATGGCTGTTCCTTGGGAATGGTCTCAATAAATACAGCAGATGATGTTATCAGTCTGCTAAAGAGCGCCATTCTGGGGTCTGCATTTTCAGCAAATGCATCCTATAAATTAAAGTGGAAAGTGAATAAACTCACCTAGGAACTACCAGGTATAACCAGGAGAATGGTCTCTGGAAGCTTTAGACCTAATGCAGGACACAGCTTAGCACCATATCCATCCTGTGGAGAGAGAAAGGCTGTTCCTCAAGAAGTCTGCAGCAGACCAGGCAGCATTACTTCCAGAGAAGTACAGTCTCTTTCTGGCTGCATCTGAAATGTAGAGGCCCAGTCAAATCACTGGTTTCCAGGACATTGGTAAGGATTCAATATTCTCACATGAGCGCAGCTATGTTCACAGGAGGAGCTGGTTTGTAATCCTTACTTTCCCCATGGGGGCTACATGCTTGGAGCCAACCCAAGTGCTGTGGTTCCTGGTAAGGGCCCCATTCCCTCCTAATTATGCTGCTTTGCCCTAGTGTTGAAGGAGCAGCTAGGAAAGGAGCCAGGCTGCTTTGCAAGGCTACCTCCCCACCTCAGGAGAAGTGAGTTTCACTTGGGATATTTGGATTGCTGGTACATGGGTATTAGGAGACACTGTCACATAGTGCCAGGTGCTCTGGGGCACTGTAAACTAAGGCCAAGGCACGGCACTTGTGATGGGCTCAAAATAGCACCCAGTGCTTTTCCCCTTTTATAGACACTTGATTTTTTTGATCTGCTGTGAGACACTGCTTGTTTCTCTGTTGGGAGAAGCAGGTGGCATCTGCAGCTGAACTGTGATACAGACCTCTGGCCCCCTCTGCAGAGCCATCACCACCAGATTGTAATAGTGTGGCGTAAAGGTCTTTACCGTCTGCCAGAAGTGCTACCACCAGCACTAATGGTCTTGGGACGTTGTTGTGCAGGACCCATGTGCAGGACTGTGTATGACAAGGACCAAGCCCCTCAGACCAGCCTCGACAGCCCAGTGGGTTTTGAATACTCTGGTGCTTGCTTGGGATGTGGTGCCAATTTGTGGTGCTTGTCCTCCAGGCCTGCCTCCCCTCACTGTGTGGCTCTCCTCTTGTGCCCACATGTACCTGCTGCCACCTCCTTCTTCCTGACTTTGTATCAGCATTGGCTTTTCTTCTTCTAGTGGCCTCTGTTGATTCCTGCCTGTCTGCTTCTCCAAGATTAGCTGTGACCCTCTGTGTAGTTTCTGAGTGCATGACCATGAACTCAGATTACACTGGATAAGGTGTTGACCAAATTCCAAGGGACTGAGTGTCAAAGTCCACAACATGAATAGAAGCTGGAGCATGGCTTTTGCCTTGGAAATCAGAGTGGCTGCACTTTGGTAGCTTAGACAGGCTTTGTCTTCATACAGCCTTTCTTGTGGTAGGCCGGGGGCTCTGTCCTGCTGCTCTTCCTTTACTTTGTGATCCAGGCTGGTAGTAGCAGCTGACAGAAGTGTCCTTGGCTAGTACCTGAGGTAGGAGGAGAAAGAAATGGCTTGAGAAGCATGTATGAGTTCCTTGTGTGCCCACTAGAGACTGGAACAAAAGCCCATTTTATTGGGCAGCCCAGCGTTTGGCTACAGTGATGCCAGGTGACAGCCTAAGTTGAGAGGGAAATTCTGAGCACAGCTAATGGACACGACAGTCACCAGCTCAGAAAGGATATCAGAGAGTCCTGTAAGTTTTAGTCCTATTGAATTCATTTTACAAACATCTGAAGTCAGGATAGGGCTTGGCATTTTTATTCAGGAAGAATAAGGCTCATGGCCAAGGGGCTTAAATGACTAAAAGCTACGCGTGTCTCATAGTTGGTTCTGTCCATATTCAAGTAGGTGTGTGTCACAGAGCACCTCAGAAAGCAGGAATAGAGTGCTGCCTGTGCTGCCTGTGCTGCCTGTGCTGCCCTCTCCTGCCTCTCTCATTACTTAACTTCATTCAGGAGTTTGTGAGCTAAAGAAGATGACACGTGTGTTCACTGTCCACCTCGTCTGGGTTATTAAAGCTCTTTACAGGCAGTAGCCACCTGCTCCCACAAGTTAGTAATTTCCTATTGTGCTGATAGGTGTTCGATAGTCTCCTGCCTCCTAGTGGAATCTCAATCCAAAGAATGTGGTGTGTGATCTTGCCCCTGTTGCATCTGGAATGCTTGTGTATATTTGAAAGTGAGAATTTACATTTTCCCGATGAATGTAATGATCCCCTGCACATTTTGTTGTTATTAGCATCCACTATATCACATGGCCTAGATTACTGTCAAAATACAATTGCCAGATGTGAGCAAGCTTCTAGCCTTTGCCTCCCAAAGGCTGTAACCAAAGCACCTTCTCCTCGTGTCATGTCTGTGGTGGCACAGGTGCTTCTGTATAATGAAACGTCTGATGTGTCTTGTGACATATGTGACATATGGGCTTGCTTGATGTTAGACCACTTGAGCATATACAGCTTCAGCAGTGCCCAAAGAAGTGCTGGCCCTGCCCCGTGAGAAGATGAGATTATAGATAACTAGTTCATGGACAGGAGAGTGTTAGCCTTTCACTGTTTCTGGAGGCACGGGGCAGTGTAGGGTGCCTGCAGGGAGTAGAGAAGAGGCAAGAACTCTTTGACTTTCTCTGGAGCCCTGGGTCTACTGGGCTTTGTCTCAGGTTCTTGGTGATAGCCTAAAGCAGGGGACGCTGCTGGGCCTGGTGGGCTGGGAAGTTCCGTGGTGAGCAGGCTGAGCAAAGGTTGTTGAGGAAGGTCAGCCAGAGACACTGCTGCAATAGCATCCTTAGGCTGTTGCCGAGCTACAGAAATGCGCCTTCCTGGGTTCCTCACTCATGGTGCTTTCTCTCCCCTTCAGTAAAACAGCGCTAACTCTGTCTCCCACCTAATTCTCTACCCCACATGGCTGCTATGGGTCTAGGGTGCCAGATTCAGTAAGTAAAATACAGCCCAGTGGCCTTTGACCTTCAGGTGAACACTGACAGGTTTTAATGAGATATGCCTGGGCAGTACTCAGCACTCACTGAAGCTCAGACTTCACTGGGCTTCCTGTACCTTATCTGGAACCCTTCCAAGGATGAGCGCAGAGGGGCAAAGTGTAATTTAAGCCCAATCTAAGCTATAGGCTCACTTTTCTCTCCAGACACTTCATAGAATGGGGAGAATATGGCCTTAAATGTATTAGATTATTTGAAATTATACACACATAGCCTTAGTACACTTGCATACATTGATGTATACAAACCATGTACATGTACATAGAGCACACACATAAGGGCCTGTGTGCACAAAATACACACATGCACATATCTGAGTACACATGCATACATGCCTATATATACATATTTTTATAAATATACACTAGCTGTATACACTTATACATAATCTAGTATATACATGTGTATACTCCTATGAATATATGTACCTGTATATTTATACACCTATGTCTATATACATATATACCACACCTGCACATACCTGTTAGACATCTGTATACACAAAAACACTTTATATACATACATTATCCTGTGTATACATTCATCCATATCTGTATATATATTATACACACTTGTATACACATAAGTACACATACACACTCATATATATGTATGCTTCTATATACATACACACACCTGTACATATGGTATACATGTACATGAGTCTAAGTATACACAACTGCATACAAATATTATATACCTGTATACACACATGTATCTGTACACACACATATATACATATATACGCATATCTTTTTATATGTTTATATACACAATATACATAAAGATACCTGCATGACAGCACCAGTGTTCAATGCACACATCTACATACATGTATATCCACAGCTGTGTACATATGATACACACATACACACATGCACGCATGTATCCTTTAGATGTGTTGATTGGCCATTCATTATTGTTCTTGTCATTGTCCTGCAGATGTCTTGGTACTGGACAATACCTGTGTCCTGGTCTGATGGGAGCAGCTTCTCATCTTCTCCAAGGGATTCTCATCTGTGGCCAAGTCTGACTGTGCTCTATAAGCACTAGGTCCTTTGGCTTTCCACTGTGAGATGCCGTGCTGAGGCTGGCATCCACTGTTCTCAGTGGAGCTCGTCCTCTTCCATCTCACTAGTGATTCTTCGCAAGGTTCCCGTGCTGCCTTGGTAGATACGTTTGCCATCATTCAGAGCCTCAGGAAGATGGGATTGCTTTTGCAGTGGCCCAGGATGTTGGCCTCTGTGCTGAGTCACTATGTCACTGACATCTGCTGCTTTGGCCCTCACGACCTTATCTAGCTCTCAAAGGGCTCCATCTCCAAGTGTAAATACCCTATTAGGTCAGTCTGCATGCTGGATTGAGGTCTTGTGCTCCGGCTATAGCTACTGACCAGGAGATGGCACAGCTGGCTCCCAGGATGGGGCAGGTTCAACTGGACAGTCAGCCTTCAACCCGGGAACTTGGGAGAGTGCTAATACTGTGTCCACAGTGGCTCAGAGCGTGTTGGTTAGTGTGCTTACATTTGAGGAGCTGTCGTCATGATTTCACCGTTAGGAGGAGGTAGGGTTAGGGTTAGGGTTAGGGTTAGGGTTAGGGTTAGGGTTAGGGTTAGGGTTAGGGTTAGGGTTAGGGTTAGGGTCTTAGGCAAGTGACATGGAAGAACTTGCCGAGTATCAGATCCTCCAAGACAGGGCCATGATATGACAGGAAGAGAGGAGGGTCCTCCACCCTTTCTTTTGGAACAAAACCTAGAAGTTTGCTCAGTCTTAGACACCAAAAGTGCTGAAGAATTTAGATTGTGCTGGCTAAAACTGCACTCGAAGCTATGTGTTCCAGAAAGTTCTGATAGAACAACTGTTAAGGAAATAAAATCCCTTAGAGGTTTGGAAGTTTGTGATGTGCTGAGCCCTGCCTCAGTGTGTGGACCACATGCTGAGATGCTGAAGTATGAGAGCTATTTTCTTTGCCCTTCTCACTCACATCAAGAAGGGGCCAGATACAGACAGACGAGTATAGTTTTGTGGAAGGTACTCGGTGTGCCCCAAGGAGTGGGACCCCCTTATAAAGTTGCATCTACATCTAGGGCCAGGCTGTGTGCTGCTGATACTTGAGGCAGACTCTAGTTTACCGGCTACCTGAGAAACAGCCCACACGTGGAGTCAGCAGCGTCAGGGGACCGGGGCAGCTTCACAGTTTTGTGACTAACTGGCAGCCTGTCTCACAGAAAGTGCTTCTTGTGACTGCGTGTAGCAGCAGGAACCAGTGTGGTCTGGTGCTGGATGCAGATGGGATGGAGAGACTGGCCGTGAAGAATAAGTAGGCTAGCACCCCATCAACTGGCAGAATAAGAATAAGAATAAGAATAAGAATAAGAATAAGAATAAGAATAAGAATAAGAATAAGAATAAGAATAAGTAGGCTAGCACCCCATCAACTGGCAGAAGTGCAACGGATGGGTTGACTTCTAGCTCCAGGTAGACGGACTGTAGATCCCTCGAGTTTAGAGGCTGGGTGTCAGGAAAGATGTGGGTATTGAGTTAAAGTAGGGACTTGGGCTCTGGAGACTAGTTTGAGTGCTCCGGAAGAAAAGCCTACAGACCTGCCCAGGAACCAACCTTGAGCATTTTGGGTCTCATTCCCTGTCCAGTGGTAGGTAGTTTCAGCCTCAGATCTGGAGGTTAGCTCACCTGCTATCACCTGCTAGTAGCATAGATTAGTGACCTCTCCTTTGTCCTGTGTGTGAGGTCAAGAGAGTTAAAAGGCGCTTATAGTGGCTGACGCAGTGTAGCTCCTGGATAACCAGTTACAGAAAAGGCTACTGCTGGGAGCTGGGGAGGGGCCTGTGGTCAATATTTTTTTTACCGATATTGCTTCCATTTCCTTAAGGAAGAAAACACTAGAACTTATTACTGAACAGCAGCCCTACCTCTGCCTGTTAAATGGCTTTATCTCCTTGTACATTTTCCCTTTCTTGGGTTTTTAATTCCAGTTAAATGTGATTTTAATGAAATTTCTCTGAAAGCTGTCATGACTACATTGTAAGGTTAAAATTGACTTATTCTTTCAAGGTAGGATTCAGTTACAGCTAGTAAACTAGATTCAGTTTTATTACCAGCTGAGTGAAAATATTTTTATTACCCTGACAAGGTAAGCAGTCGGAGAGCAGAGAATCAATCAGTGGTGTGGCTCAGGCCTGGGCAGTCCTCACTGTGACCGCCTCTTGCCACACAGCAGCCTGTCTCCAGTGTGCAGCCTCATTAGGCCTCAGAATGGCTGATTCCAAACTGGAAATGATGATGGTATTCCATTTGAGACATGCAGATAAGCTGATTGGAAAGCACATGTGTAAATGAGGTCCTATAGGGCCATGTCACAGCCTAGAGAAGGTCCCTCGGGCAGAGGAAGCCATGTGTGAGCCCTAGGCCATGGCTTTCTCAGGAGCATGCGCAGTGGAGGGCTAGGCAAGAGCCAGGCCGCAGTGCTTGCTCATATTCCCCTGAGGATGATGTCCCTGTGTCCTAGTCGTTGTGTCTTCGCATGCCTGTCTACCTGCAGGTCCCTTGGGCTCCCTGGCTCTCCTCCTAAATGGGCATCACTCTGGGCAGAGTGCCATGCTCTCCTGCTTATACCGTCAGGATCTGTGAAGACAGTGATGGCGTCTGTCCTTCCGTTCCTTTCGGACATCCCTGCTCTCAGGACCTGATTTGGAGGCTCTGTGAACCAGCACAGGGCTCTCTGGCCTCCCTCATTCTGAGAGCCTGGAGCCAGTCCCCATGCTTGAATGTTTTTGGTTTTTCTTTGGCTTGCTCTTCTACCAGCTTTTGCTACAAGTCTTTGATTGCTTCAGTCCACATGGTTGTCTTGGGATCATGGTTTCAGGCCAACAGCCCATTTTCTCCATCTCCACTTTTAAAGCGGTACCCTGGAGAGCAGCCTGACCTGGGGCCCTCCTTCACTCACTGCTTTCTGGAGGCCCTGCTACCTCTCCCTTTTCCTTCCCAGCACAAGCTCATCTTCAGTACTCTCCCAGAACGAGTTGAGGGCTCTATTAACATCACGGGTCAGTCTGTCATCCCACTTGTAGAATGAGGGTGCCCCAAGGATCCTGGGACATGTGGCCTTCTGGTCTGCCATACATAAATCTCCTGCAGGACAGGATTGCTCCCCCCATCTCCCTCATTTTAAGGCCTTATGCTGATGGGCAGTTGGCTTGTGACTGCAGAGGACGTTCTGTCCTACATCAGAATGTTAATAGTTGCTCTGAGAGCCCTTTCCCCAGGCCATACTTAGCACAGCTGCAAAGGAGTACGGTTAGAAAGAAAGGCCCTCAGGTATCTCACTCCCTCACCCAGCCCATTTCATGGCTGTGGGAAAGCCAAATTGCTTCAGTTACTGCAAGGTGGGAGGGCAAGACCAGGACCACACAGAGACCCAGGCCGCTGTTCCTTGGCATTGATTCTTCGCTGCCCCCGCATCTTTCTTCCAACCACTGAGATGTTCTGGGACAAGGAGGCAGAACTGTGATGGGCACCAAGTGTGCAGTGTTTACCACCTGGAAGCGGCCGTGTCCACCATGGGCCATAAAGTGCAAGGGAATGAAGCCCGGCCAGCTCTGGACCAGATGATGGTGTCTCTGTGGCCCCCATGCTGAGATTGATCTTCAGGGTTTATTGCTGAGCTGAGACCAGTTAATTACGTTGTAGAAAGAAACATCCAAATACAAAGATTCGCCCTGACCTCAAGAAGAAAAGTCTTGGCCTGAATGTAGGCCATCAGATCTGCTTTTGAAATGTCCCCAGCATCCTTCCTATTCATGGCTGCTGGAGAGGGTCTGTGTGGTTTGTCTTTCTCATGGTCAAAGGGTGGACTTTCTCACCCGCGAGTTAAGTAGCCGCATTGGCAGGGGTCTGTGGCAGGGCCTGTGGGATCAAGGACAAATGAATATTTTGAAGGTCCTGTTCCCTCCCAGCCCATGAGCCATCCGTCCCCTATTCAGAGTGGAGTTTTTCAGCCCTAGATCTTTCTTTCCTCTTAGAATTATGTACTGTGCCTCTGAGGCCTTTGGCTGTGATGATGACCATGACAGATGCTGCCCTTGGACTGACATTTATAGCAAACTCTCAAATATACTTTTATTTTTATAAAACCAGGCCTTAGGAGTTCAGTGTTTAGAGGGTCTTTGGTTTGCTGACCACCAGGCCTTAGGAGTTCAATGTTTGGAGGGTCTTTGGTTTGCTGACCACCAGGCCTTAGGAGTTCAATGTTTGGAGGGTCTTTGGTTTGCTGACCACCAGACCGTAGGAGTTCAGTGTTTGGAGGGTCTTTGGAGGGTCTTTGGTTTGCTGACCACCAGACTGTAGGAATTAAGTGTTTGGAGGGTCTTTGGCTTGCTGACCACCAGACCGCAGGAGTTCAGTGTTTGGAGGGTCTTTGGCTTGCTGACCACCAGACCGTAGGAGTTCAGTGTTTGGAGGGTCTTTGGCTTGCTGACCAACAGCTGCAGGGTGATTAGCTTTCTGATGATGTCTCGACTAGTTGGTGGTTTTGGGGGTGATGACAAACACCGAGACTGCTCAAGAATGACTATGATGTGAGGTTATGCTCCTGGATGCTGGCAGTTTGGGGATGGCATATGTGTCCCATCATCTCTGGTGACCCTGAGTTCCATGTGACTGGATCTGGGTCTGCCATTCTGGGTCTTCACAGAAGGGCCTAACCCTCAGGGCTCCTAGTTTCACTGTAGAAAGTGAATGATGAACTTCAGGTACTGCTAGGGGCTTCCATGTGGGTATTTATCACGTAGTGCATTGAAGATGCTCCTTCCCACCCACCTGTCTACCCTCTTCATAAGCCTTGGTCTCTTCCTCTCTGTCTCGAATCATCCACCCTGCAGTTGCTGGTCTGTCTGCACAACTGACCCTCTTGCTAACATGGAAATCTTTTCCTATGTTGTGTTTTTTCGGTCCTAAATCTGGAAAAGTGCCCAGTCTTACAGTGAGGTACCATGATTACCAAGGCCAGCATAGTAGTTACAGATAGATGCTCCTGTCCATTCTCCATCCTCCATCCTCCAGGTATTTGGCTCTGTGGGATGCAGGGAAGTCAGGAGTGGGCAGGGCTGTGATGTGCTGAGTCTGAAAGCTGGCACAGGGAGGTCTTGGGTCTAGGTTGCAGCTTAGAATGTTTTGTGGTGGTTGTGCTCCCAGCATTAGGCTGGTTCAGCAGAGGTGGTATGTGTCCTGAGAACATGGTTGCTTCAGCCTCACTTTGTCCATGTTAGGGTTGACTCTGAGGAGCTGATCTGTCATATGTCTAGGCTTTTATGCTCTTTTGGCTGGGAATTTTTGTGTCTTCCTCAGTTTAGTTAGGCCTTAGCCTGTTGTTCGGAGTTGCCAGTCTGGCAGAGTGGCCCTGATTCTCTTTCATTCACAGTCTTGGGTGTTCTATGAGCTGGACTCTGGTGAGTCAAGCTCTCTCCTTTGTGCCATGATGCAGAGGGGAGCAGGCATGAAGAGAATGTGATGGGCAGACCCTAGGGTGGTACGTTTGTAGAGTTATGTCCTATGTGGTGGTATTCCTGTCTCTTGTGTATCTGTTCTGTAGTTCTGGTGATACCTAGGTCTTGATGGCAATGCTGGTGGGAGGCCTTTCTCATCATGTCATCTGAGGATTCTGCCTTGCAGAATGGTGTTGGGTATGCTCTTCGCTCTTGAGGCGAGCAGCTGGTTGGAGAAGCCCATGTGGTCAGGTCAGGACCTGCAGGTGGCCTCAGCCAGTAGTCAGCACAGCTTAGGTCTTTAGTCATACAGCTGTAAGCAAGTGGATTTCATCAAACAGGGTCTCTTCCGGCCAGCCTCTGGATGAAAACCCACCTCTATTTGCAGCTTTGTGAAGCCCTACTTCAAAATTGGACCACAGAGCTGCCCTGTCATCAGTCTGCGGCAATTGTCTCTCTGGGCACAACAAGGAGGGACCCACGAAGACCCCAGTGATCTCTGTGCAGGCAGTAGAGTCTGAGGAAGGGCTGAGCTGAGAGGAAAGGCATCATAGATGACCAGATGTGCTGTATGGGCCCTGCCAGGATAGACACAGAGGAAAGGCCAGAAGCCTCCGTGTGGAGATGGAGTCCGTTCCTGAAGGTCCGAGCTAAGAATGAGCATCACACTTGTGGTCACTGAGCAGAGCTCAGAACCATTTTCTGTTACTTTAGTTTTTTTAAACCTGATTTTTAATGATGGTTCTTAAATGCTTTAACCTCCCTTGGAACCCACTACCCACTAGAGGTAATGTAAAAGAAAGCATACAGGGAACTGGGCCTGTTTAGAAAGGTTCTTTAGAGCAAATCCCATCTGTGTTGTCTGGAAATCAACAGTTTAGTTCACAGGTTAGTGGTTGCTCAGTTTACTTACAAACATGTCAATGATACCAGCACCAGCAGATCAGTTTGGTGACCTAGCAGAGACAGCCAGGTTAGGAGGGACAATAGAAGGACCAGTGGCATGACCTCCAGGACAGTGAGGGTCTCATCCTCAGTGAGAGTCAGCAGGAGGGACCAGGAGGGGCCAGGAGGGACCAGGAGGGGCCAGGAGGGACCAGGAGGGACCAGGAGGGAAGGAGGAACCCAGGAGGGGCCAGGAGGAACGCCAGGGGAAGTTCTTAGCTGTGCCCCTCTCAGGGAAGCACAGATCAGCAAAGACTCACAAGCATTGCACAGCTACCTGCACCAGCAAGCCAAGCTTTGTCTGTCACTCTGTGGAGTCCTATTTATACCCTCCAAACATCATGTCCTCTACATGTCTTGCCTTAGCACTTATCTTGCCTCAGCACATGCATGGATTCCTGACAAATAGAGCTCAACTACACAATGTAAGGCAGACATGCATGTTGTTAGCAGAGAATCCTTCTGCACGAGTCCTTTCACGTGCTTGCTTTAGCAGATCATCCTTTCTCCTGTCTGCTTCAGCTAAATGTTCCTTCATGAGTCTGCCTTAGTTTCTCACCTGTGTCCACTTCAGGAAAACACTCTTTGATGTTTGCCCCAGCAAAGTGCCACCCAACACAACTGACTCCAAAGAACCCTTGCATTTCCACTTCAGTTTTCCTTAGCACCGAGGGGACAGACCCAGGCACCCCTCTACCCAAAGCCACGAAGAAAGAATCAAAGTGCTGTGGGTGAAAACTTAAAAGCAAGAGGTCACCTGGTCAGTACCAAACAAGCCCAGAGACCCAGCACCACCTCCCAAGGGCATTGGCGGTGGGGAGGTTGGGGCTGCGGCTGTGGTGGCATTGGTGTTGGCAGCAGAGGCTGTGTGCAGGGAACTGCAGTGAGCCAGATGTGAGTGAGAGCTGAACCCTACCCTACTCAGGGGCTGGACCGCTTAGACAGGGACACGGAGAGTGTGATTTTGACCTTCTAACTGGAGAAATAGAGATCAAGTCAAGGAGAGACAGAGTGGTCCCCACTGAGTTTGTGGAAGACTTCAGTGAAACACATGGAAGCCACACTGTGTGGGTTACGGGAGGTTCGACTCTGGAGAAGCTCCTGATCACAGCAGCAGGGGCTGTGCGGAATGAAAGAACTAGGAAGAAGATGATGGGGTGACATGTGGTCTCAAGGAAGGTACAGACTGTGTACCCGTGATTGGTGTCTACTCTAGAGCAACAGGGAGAACACCCTAGGAGAAATGTACTGGCCTTCCAGAGAACATGGATGAAGCTAATAAGTTCTGAGAACTTGGGAGGCAAGCACAAAGTGAGCATTAGAGGCGAGCAAGTCAGACTGAGTCACCTCATGGTCAGAGTGCTCAGCCCCACTGGTAAAGGAAACTCTAAAGCAAACTGGACAAGGTCACAGCCCAGGCAGATGGCTTAGGAGCATCTCAGACCGAATGCAGTAGAGCCACATGCTCTGCCCCCTGGAAGGAAAACCCCAACGTTGCTAGGCAGAAAAAAGCATCCCAGAAACGGAGGCAGAGGGAACACTTTTAGACCAAAAAGTAAAAGAATCCCAAAGACAGCAGGAAGAACTCGAAAGTTAAAACTGAAACAGTGACAATGACAACCTCTGTGTGGGGAGAGACGGAGGAGAATCAGGAAAGCACAGCCCCATGCTGGCTGAGGAGGGACAGATTGGTGTCACAGGTCCTCATACTGTACGAGAGGCTGTGCAAAACACACAAAGGTGAACTGACAGGCACCTAGGCTGTGAACTGTATGGCCACAAGAAAGCTGAGCGTGGCCCAAGAGCTGTACTGGAGGCAAAGTGGAATCCTACGGCTGACGTGCTTACTACAGAAAGACAGGAAGACTGTGAAAGGTGAGCAGAGAATGATGGGACAAATGGAGCACCAGGGGCCATGCTCTGGGCTCCAGCTCAGCATGCAGAGAAGCACATGTCAATGGCCTTGCATGCCAGTCATCAGGCAGATCTGTCAGACTGGACTAAAAAGTAGGATTCATCTATGCGATTGATGAAAGAAGTTCATCTTAAATACAAAGACACGTGATTTAAAAATAATATGATCTCACGACACTCTAAACAAAGTGAAAGCCACTGTTCAAAGTTAGAGTTCAGAGTGAAGAACATAAGCTTTTATGCAGTATAATCATATACGTATTTACATATATGCTATAGAAACCTTCATAGTCAGTACATTAAACATTTTACAAAGTGGTCATTTTATAAGAGCAAAAGTCAGTCACCTGCTCCCACTACCAGGTATTAACGTGTGAACTGACAGTTTCAGAATACTCAGCACTGAATTCCAAACTTTTAAGAGGTGGATGTCTTTGTGGCATAGCTGCAGGGTTTGATCACTTCTCCTTAAGCAGCAGGACAGTAGACAGAGAACCAGTGAGGGCACACAGCACCCAGACAGCGCTGTCAGTAAGCTGCACCTGCCTGACCTACAGAGAATTCTCAGGGTGTGTATCTTACCACACACATCTGGACAGTGGACATCTCAGGGAGGCCGAGAGGATTTAAGAAATATGCAATATGCCTCTAAGAACAATGGAGCTAGTGTAGAATCTGTAGGCTATCTGAGAGATGCCCAATGAGTTCTAAATCAATCTATATTCCTTTAAGTAACCCAGTGAGAGTAGCCCATAGGCTAAATCACAAGGGGCATTAGGTGTTTTGATGTGAGTGAGCAGAAAAATGCAGAAATACAGCAGCACAGAAGTCATCAAACACAGACAATGTAGTGGGTAGAGGGAAACACATAGTACTAACACCCATTCCTGAAGGAGACCTGAGTTATCAAACCAGGGATCTCAACTCCTGATTTAAAGAGCTGGGGTGGGTCGTTAGGCAGAATATCTTAGAGTTTTACTGCTGTGAAGAGACCTCATGACCAAGGCAACTCTTAAAAGGACAGCATTTAGTTGGGGCTGGCTTATAGGTTCAGAGGTTCAGTCTTCAAGGCGGGAACATGGCAGTATCCAGGCAGGCATCATACAGGAGGAGCTGAGAGTTCTACATCTTCATCTGAAGACTGCTAGCAGAATATGGGATTCCAGGCAGCTAGGACAAAGGTCTTAAAGCCCAAGCCCACAGTGACACACCTACTCCAACAAGGCAACACCTATTTCAACAACACCTCCAAATAGTGCCACCCCCTGGGCTAAGCATATACAAACCATCACATGGAGTGGATCCAAAAGCTTATTTAGAAAAAGTCAATAAACAGGTGCTTATAGTTAACTGTTCAGGGAAAACAAACAAACAGACAAACAAACAAACAAACAAACTGCAGTATGAGGCTGGGACAGTCACCACTGTGCAGGTTCCCTAAGCATGAAGGAAATGCGGACTGTCGCCTACACATTTGACCATGTTATAAGACATGTGTAGTTTTCTACAAACAGAATGACACATCCAGCTAGTCCTAGAAGAAAGGGGGGGGTGTTCTGAACTTCCCCAGATTTTGAAAGCAAATGAGCCAGAGCTTAATTTAAATCTTCCTTCAAAGAAGACTCTAGGCCTCCACTGAAAAGCATTCAGCAAAGAATAATGGATTCTACATGGGCTACAGGGAAAATAAAATAAACAGGGGCACGTGTTTCCCAGTTTATTCCATAAGGTTGGTGTTTCTCTTATTCTCAAACTTTAAACGGTGCTTCTAAAGGAAGAACTACAGACCAGTATCCTCCATGAACATAACTGAGCAAAACTTTTAGCAAATCAAATCAAACACAGCATTAAAAGAATAATATATCATTGTGACATGTGCTGTATCCTCCAATGCATGGCTGATTTAACTGTTGGAAAAGCCTCTGATATAGTCCATTATGTTAAAATATCAAAAAAGGACAGACCCATAAAATTATCTCAGTGTGTGCAGGAGAAGCATTTGACAAAGCCCAGTGTTCGTTCTTAATGAAAGCCAGCAGTAATCCGGGAGTGGAGGGGAACTTCCTAACTCTGCCAGAGGGTTTCTGCAAAAGCCTGCAGCCGAACTCAGACAGGCGGTGTGAGTCTGAATGCTTCTCTAGGTCTGTTCATTCTCCCCACTGCTATTCAGCATGCATACAGGTAGTCCAGCCAGTGCACAGAGGCAAAACCGGCAAATGGAAGCACACACGGTGCATGAATGCCCCCAGGCTGCAAAAGGAGAAAGGAAATCCCTTCATCTTTTGAGAGCTAGTGGAAGCAACAAAAGAACTGACTAGAACCCGGAGGAGAGTTTCGTAAAACTTCAGGACACCAGGCCAGCACACAGAAATAATGTTTCTGTGTAATAGCATGAAGAAATCGGCAATTGAGTAGGCTGGGCAGATCGCTCAGATGGTGCATCTGAGTTTGATACTCAGAACGCACAGGAAAAGGATAGGCATGGCAGTGTGTGCTTGTAATCCCAGTGTTGGGGAGGGAGGGACAGGGGTTACCTGCAGCTTACTAGCCAACCAGCCTGCTTACTTGGTGAGTTAGTTCCAGGCCAGCAAGAGACCTTGGATGGTACATTCCAGGTTGAGTGCCTGTGTACACACATGTATACACATAGACAGTAGCAGATGAGTGTGAATAAACACCACTGGTTACTATAGCATAGAAATGTGAAGCTTATCAGGAAAACACAATATGGCTACAAAACTACAACTGAGAAAATTCAGAATGCCCCAGTCTTGCCCGTAGACTTGGAAAGTCAGGGTATTAAATAACGTTTTCCCTTACTGACTGCATATTCAGCTCAATCCTGGTTAAGATCCCAGCCTGCTTTCTGCAGAAAGGGGCACACTGATCTTGTAGTTCTCAGGCAGATCCGGAGCCTCTGGCATACCTGGGCGTACCCAGCAAGATGAACAACACGCTAGGTCCAGGTTTGTCTGAATTCAAGAGTGGTGGGTGATCAAGGTCATGCATTAGTGACACTGAGCCAAAGAGCACTGGGATGGAAAAGCATTTGGAGGGAGCTGCATGTAAGGACAATTGATTTCCACAAAGGCAGGAAGGAAATTCATTGGCAGAATACACACACTATGTTAAGGAACTTGCATCATGCCCTTTCCACCTTAAAAAGTGAACTTGAATGGCGGAGGCCCTTTAAACCTCAGGGTCTATAGCTTACAGGGACAGAGGCTTTGTGCGTGATGTTAGGTATTGGAGTCGATTCTTAGCAAAGAAAGCCATCCACACCAGGAAGCATAAGGAGATTTGGATAGATATCAAAATTAAACAGTGTTCGTCAGATGCTTCCATCCAAAGTGAGGAGAGCTGCCTTCCAGATGCTCCAGTCAGTTTTCGGATCTTTAGAGTGTCATCTCTTGAGGGTTGTATGAGATGAGGCCTAGGCAGATTGTTCAGCTGGCAGAGTGCCTGTCACATTAGCATGAAAGCCTGAGTTCAGACTCCCACCCTCCTATATAAAGCCGTGTATCACGGCTAGGTGTGGCTGTGCATGACTTCAATCCCAGATACGGGGAAGTGGAGACAGAAGGTAGAGAGGGATTGAGGAAGCCACCTCCACGCACACACGCACGCGTGTACACACACACACACACACACACACACACACACACACACACACACACACACACACACACACACGCACGCACGCTGAATGGAAAGGAGTCAGGAACTAAGTCTCATGGAGCTTCCTTCTAGCTACCCTGTCATCTGCCCTGCTTCTCTTCTGCAGGCGTTGCTGATCTGTCATGGAGAGTGCAGTTAGACCTACTGAGTGCCGGGCATTCAGGAAACTCAGCGCCACCTTTTCCACCCAAACCTGTTTGGTTGTTAGCCCTGACCTGGAGGGGCTTACCGAGATGCTTATGAGCACATCTGTGAAGCAAGAGTGATCTAATGCCTAGTTGCTTAGCTCCGTGTAGCTTTAGAAGAACCTGTGTTTTAGATTATGTTACTGTCAAAACATAGACCTTAATGCCTCTGAGCTGAGAAGACTGTGTGCTGGGGTGTCAGGTCCATGCTGATGCTATGCAGCCTGCCAGGAGGCTTGATTATATTCTGGGCTCATGGTCACTGGGGTCCCAAGAATGAGAGGTATTGTCTCCTTCCTGCAAGGCCTAGGCCTGAGTATGTTGTGCCTCCTTCCTGGGGCAGAAATGGCCATGTTACGTTTGCCTGCCTTGCAACATTGTGCTTTCCGGGTCTGACTGCCTCACCGACTCACTGTGTCGAGCACCTTAAGAAGACAGCAGTCCTGTGCCTTGACGACCTTGTTAAAATAACCCTCGGAGGAATTGTTTTGAAGGAATGCATTTGGCTTCTACCCTAAGGTCTGCTGGGGATATGCCCATTGGGGCATTTGATGGAGTATATTTACTCTCTGAATGCCTAGCTTGGTGGCCACCATACTTCTGATGCTATCCATCTAGAATTAGAGTCAGTTTACAAGTGATAGGATGAGGCCACCATGGCCACTTTCCTCCCACATGCCAGCCATATTCTGACTGGTTCAGAATTCAACAATGTCCTCAACCCTTAAAGCTAGCTAGCTTTTTGGAGTGGCTCATTAGATCTAGGAAGTACCCCAGTTTAATGTGGGGCATGGGCCAGGAGGATCAACCCAATGAAGAGATGCATACGGTAGAGTCTATTGTAGGGAGCTCTATGCCTGCCCCTGTGGCATCAGGACCAACACTTCTCCACTGAATCGTAGTGCTGACCTCCTAAGAATCTCCACAAAGCCAGCTCCGGAGAACTCCCATGGCATACAGTTTGGATATGTAGTGGTACTCACAGTCCAGCTTCCCTCTCCTTCCCAGGGTCTAGCAAGGCTCCTGGTTTAGGTGACCAGTCCCCATCCCCCAGAACCGTCTGAACCTACCAGGAACTCGATTAGTATGACAGAGACAGGCTAGGTTTTCAAGGCCTGTCAGGACCTGGTACAGGGACTGGTGAGCTGCTCATTACACAGTAGGGCAGCCTCTGTGTGAGGCTATAATTTACCAGGCTCTCATCTGCCTCCTGACCTCCTGGGATGACTTTGAGGGGCAGGAAACCCTTCCAGCCTCTCTGGTCTGAGCCCTGGGCTCAGGAGCAGCAGTGAGAATCTTGGGATTTCTCCCTTGCCTGATCAGCACATTTCCGAAATGGTGTTAAGATTTTCTAAATAAATCTCATTTCCTATTGATTTCCATTACGATTTCTGAGGAAAATGTTTTTTTCTTTTTCCTGAGGAAGTTATCTGGCCATTCCTAGAGTGTAGTGACGTGTTTGTCGGAAGTGTTGCAGCTCATTAGGTGGCAGTACAGGTCACTTGTGTTCCTGGGCATTCAGACTTTCCTAAACCAGATAATCTCCAGGAGCAGAACTGAGCCTGACCTGAGCTTCAGGGCTGGCCCAGAGGCTCTTCCAACCCAGCCTTCCACCCCCGGGAGCCTTGCTTCGCTCTTCTGTCCCCTTAGGCCAAGAAGGAGCAAGAGCCACCCTCCTTGACTAGAGCCCTGAGCTCGTAAGGTCTACTCCTGTTTGTTGATTGAAGCAGCCTGCTTTTCTCAGGCCTAGTCCTCAGAGCCCTGGTCCTCAAATCCCCGATCCCCACAGCCCTGGTCTCCATGGTCCTGCCTGCACAGCCCTGACCTGTGTGACTCCATAGCCCTTGCTTGCTGTAAGCCATCTGTTTGAATCTTCTCCCACTTCCAGCCTTTTTGTCATTTTTCTGAGCACACTCTACTGAGTACACTTGGTTTGCTGGCCTTGCTGAGAGGAAGCCTGGCTGTTTTCTCAGGGAGGGTGTTTGCTGCTATTGTCACCTCCAGTGATTGGTCACTTTCTGAAATTGGGCACCAGGATTTCTTCTCCAGTCCTTGGTTTGGCCTCTCCTCCTGTCACTGTGATGCAGGGCATGTCCCCAGGTCCTCCAGCTGGCTGGTGTGTTGGGTGCAGCACCCATTTAGGACCCGACTCTTCTTGTGGCAGAGAAGCAGCTTTGTCGTGCAGAGGCCCTGCCTCGACTGCGTTGGTTGCTCTTGTTTCTGTGCTTTTTTTATCCTCCTAACTGACGAGCTGATCAGAATCTTTCCCTTTAATCAAAGCTCCTTCCAGCCAGGCCCAGCAAATGCAGGCGGTGTTCAGTCTGCCCTCAGCTAAGCACAGGGATTGAAAGATTTCTTTGTCGGATATCTAAATGTGGGCCATTGTGTCTGCTCTTTCCACAAATAAATCTTTGTTGCCTGGTCCCGTGTCAATACTGCTAACCTGTAGCGGGAGCTCCAGGGTGCTGTGTGTTTACATAATTTACCTGCACTTGCAGTCCAGGAGACTAGATGCTTTCTGCAGGATTTCAGCTTATGGACCCACTGTTGAAAGCACCGAGGTGAGCGGTCTGCAGGCTGTGGCTGCTGTCCCTTCTGATGACTTTACAGCAGTGCCCCTTGCCCTGCCACACAGGACATTTTGGCTTGAAAGATGATAGTAATTATGTCTGCTCACTCATTCATTATGCTTGAATCCTGATTGCCAGTGAAATAGAAATTCTGGTTTTGGAATTATTGCTGACCAGATTCCTTTATCAGTGAGAGAGCATGAGCTCACAGTCACTTATAAAACAAGAGAGAAAAGTCATTTCAGCACACATGTTTGCAGTTCTGATGTATAGAAGTCGGAAGTTATGCCTAGTATTTAGCAGTCTATCTTACACTATGTTTAGAATAGGCGGCAGCCCTGTCAGAGACTCATTATGCACATTAGAAGCTGGCTGGAGAGCTGGTGGCTGGTCCACTTTCTCATTCATTACCTGTTTCCCAAGTAGCATGCAGTCAGTGAAGAATGGCGGCTTCCCTGTGATCAAGGATACTGTCCAGGTAGCTTATAAGCTGAGCATTCCATCTGTCAGTGCTTAGCCCACACATTAGCACACTGGACACAGTACTCACAGGAGTCCCCATGATTTCATGTTGTTTGCTCACCACCTAATGAGTGTAGCCTTTGCCCTTTTGCAAACTCCTAGGAGTTCAAGGTTCCACATTGAGCAGAAGAGAAGGCCAGGTGCTCAGAAGCTTGGTCACATAGATAGCCGAGAGGCTCCAACCCTGTCCTGCTTGGCTCTTGGAGGAGAGGAGCAGCTTGCCATCCAGTGGCTTGGTTTCGCAGACAGCCCTGGTGTAGAGGGCTCCTGATGTATTCTCTCTGGGGAATGATGCTCTGCAAGCCTTCCTCTGCAAGGGTAGACCAGTGCCCTTACGTAGGCACATAAGCAGTAACTATTGCTGTCAGTGTTGTGGTCATTCTGCAGGACTGGTGCTCTGCAAAGGCAGATGCCCACGCCTGGGCCTATCATGCACCCCTGGTAGAACTTGTCCTTACCAAGTCAGCCATCCCTGGGGGTTGCAGCTTTCTGGTTCCTGTGCCTGCTTTTTATAGGGCAGAAAGGGTTGCTTTTCTGCTAGGTTACTCTGATGATAGATCGTCCAGAAATGTATTTAATTTTTCAGAGTAGTTTCTGGCTAGTTTGTCTTAGAAAAGTGCTGCCTGCCTGCGGGGTGCATGTCAGAACTATTTGTTTTCCAGGTCCTAAGATTCCTACCTTCCCCATGGTGGGTGGGCTGCTGGGGTAGAGGCAGCATAGGAGGCTGTGGCTCCTGGATACAAGTCCCTGTGGTGACTCATTTTCTCCTCTTTACCCTCTCTTAATCTTCTGTGGAGATTTCCAGGGTCAGCTGTTTCCTTGACACAGAAAGTCTCCAAGGAGACCATCTCTGTGTCTCCAAGGAAACTATTCCCTTGAATAGTTGAGTCTAACCATGAAGACCTGGCAGTCACTTAGTATGTCCATCTCAGGAAGGGATGATGGCATGGCTGCTGACCCCTTGTCTTAGTTAGGGTTTTATTGCTGTGAACAGACACCATGATCAATGCAATTTTATAAAGGACAACATTTAATTGAGGCTTACAGGTTCAGAGGTTCAGTCCATTATCATCAAGGTGGGAACATGGCAGCATCCAGGCAGGCATGGTGCAGGAGGAGCTGAGTTCCACATCTTCACCTGAAGGAAGCCAGGAACAGACTGACATCCTCAGGCAGCTAGGAGGAGGGTCTCCAAGCCCACCCCACAGTGACACACTTCCTCCAACAAGGCTACACCTTCTAATAGTGCCACTACCTGGCCAAGCATATGCAGACCATCACAGCCCTTCACTGACGTCCCCATGGCAGCTGAAGGTAGAAGCGAGGCCAGCTGTAGCCTGATAGTAGTGGATCATGGTGGCTGGGAGTGAGCAGTGGAACCAGGGCGCCTGCCTGGGACCTCTGCTCTGGCCTCAGCTACACTGCCCGCAGACTGCCCTCATTGCCTACCATTTCCAGATGCCAGGGTTTCCTCCCCAGTGCTGCCACCACCCTTGGACTATGGGTCCCGTAACAGCCACCTGCATATTCATGAAAGCTCATTCCTCATGCTCCCGTGTAGAAAGAACCTTGTTCAGTAAATTCAGTCATTTTCTAAACTGCTGGTTTGCAAGTGTTCATCAGATTTGAATTTCACATCAACTGCAGCGCCCTGCTTCAGTGCGCTGGGCCACAGCCGAGGCTGCTGCTGTCCCAACAGATGTGCCCTTGGGAGCTGCAAAGGTTGCTGGGATGAAGAGCCACTTGAGCCCTTGGGTCTTTCTGTCAGTTCAGTTTTGTAGCTACAGCTAATTTCAGGCTGGAAAGAATTTTTGTCTTGTTTAAGAAAAAATGTACCTATATAGAATTAGGAAGTTGATTAATCCTGTTTGCGCAGGTCTGTACCAGACTTGGTTAATAAACAGACTCCAGAGTCTGCAGTAATGGATACAGCTGGAAGAGCTAGCATGCAGGCAGCTCCATTGCCCAGCAGCATGATGGGGTCAGGCCTCCTCCTGCTGGGCCTGGAGGCCTGGCCCTTAGTCTTTTCCTGCAGAAGCAGCATATGGCAAACACACAGAGACCTCTGTGTCCCTCTGCTTCTTAGATCAGGAACATTTCCCTGGGAGTTTCAGGACCATCACTCCACCCAGTGTTCTTTCCTGAGGGTCTTAGGGATATCACTTCCTGGGTCCCTTTCCTCAAAGTCTTAGGGCCCTTTTCTTTCTTAGTACATTACCCCAGCCTCTGTGACGACCGGAGGGAACATGGCTGCTTTCATCAGCTCTGTTCTGTAGCTATGCACTGTGTTTTAACTGATCTTGAATTGCTTTCTATTTCTCATCATTAATAAGGGCCTAGTCTCTAAGCTTTCTCGCTAGACCCAGCCTGTTTGCTGATACTATAGCGAAATACCTACAACTGCTTACTGATAAGAGGCTAAGTTAGCTCTCGGGTCCAGAGATTCACACATAGGACACTGGCGTCAGTTCATCTCTGATGAGGACATGTGTCATCATGGTGGCGCTAAAGTTGTGAGAGGAACAGCTCACGCTGTGGAACAGGAGCCAAAGAGGAGGTCAGAAAATGGCCAGGCTCCTCTTCTGTGACAGGCCCCTTGTTGAGAACCAACCAGGGTTCTGTGAGAGCTGCATTTGAGTCCCTCCTGAGGGCAAGCCTTCCTTAACATAAGGACCTCCTGTAAAACCTTTTTCTTTTTCTTTTCTTTTTTTTTCCGGAGCTGAGGACTGAACCCAGGGCCTTGCTCTTGCTAGGCAGGCACGCTACCACTGAGCTAAATCCCCAACCCCTTAAAGGTTTCATTATCTCTTTCCATTGCATAGCAAGGACCCAGCCTCCAGCACATGGACCCTGAGGGGACAAAGCACCGCCAAACTGGCTCAGTGCCGGGAGCTTCCTGCCCCAGAAGAGGACAGCAGTGGGCAGAGAGTGCAGGGACTGCCTGCCTGCTGAGGCCTTGCTTTTCTAGGACCAGCCCATCGCTCCCTCCTGTGGGCCTGACATGTCCTCACCAAGCAGTGCAGTTCAGTGTGTACATTCTTACACGGAAACGAGTCATCTGTAAGATGCACAGCAAGCACAGGGCAGGCTTCTCCCCTCAGTCGTTGGGAAAGCCTTATTTTTGAGATGTAGCTAAAAGTTAGCTGGTAGGGGTCTGTGCTGACTAATTTTATATCAACTTAATACAAGCTAGAATTATCTGGAAAGGAGGGAACCTGAGTTGAGAAAAATACCTCTATAAGATCTGGCTGTAGGGCATTTTCTTAATTAGTGTTTGTTGGGGGAAGGCCTAGCCCATTGTGGGTGGTGCTGTCCTGGGCTGGTGGTCCTAGGTTCTTTAGGAAAACATAAGTCATGATGAACAAGCCAGCAAGCATCACTCCTCCGTGATCTCTGCATCAGCTCCTGCCTCTAGGCTCCTGCCCTGCTCAAGTTCCTGCCCTCACTACCTTTGATAATGAACTGTTGTATGAAACTGAGTGAGGTAAACCCTTCCCTCCCCTAGTTGCTTTTGTTTGTGGCATTTCATCTCAGCAATAATAACCCTAAATAAGTCAGGATCCATACTTTGGGGACAATGTTTAGAAGCCTGGCTCTCTGTGAAGCCCAGTTGTTTTTAGTCCTTAGTCCTGCATCTAGACGCTGCCTGGTCTGGACAGAAGCAGGTTTCTGGGTCTGTGTACAGGAGGGATGGTGCCTGGGTTAGGATGGGATCTCTAGAAGCTTGATGGCTCAGTTCCTTGTCTCTCCTTTAGCCCCTTTACTGGAGTTACAAATGGTGGTGAACTGTCATCTGGGTGCTAGACATTGAATCCAGGTCCTCTGCAAGAGCACTGAGTGCCCCAATCACAGAGCCATCTCTCCAGCCCTTAATTGTTCTCTTGAAGAGTGGGCTCTGGGGCCCTTCCTTGATGGAATTAGTCCTTTGACCCAGGCTCCCCTGACAGCCTGTGCTTGTGTTGTATAGAGCGAGTCCACCGGCATCTGGACGGGCACGAGGTGAGGTACCTGCAGTTTGCCTTCCGCTGGATGAACAACCTGCTGATGCGGGAACTGCCCCTGCGCTGCACCATCCGCCTGTGGGACACCTACCAGGTGAGCACCGGCCATGGCCCCAGCCCCGCCCTGCCTCCTCCTACGCTGCATTTCCTGCCGAATATCTTCTCCATTGCAACAAAGCCTTAACAGAATACTCTAGCTCTGGCGTTCCTGTCATCTGGCTATATGTAGAACAAGGACAAGGACCTTCTAAGATTCTCCTTGTCACCTGATTGCACTCCAGCTGGTGGTGACAGTCCCCTCCATTCTCACTGGCAATTTACATTTTAAGCAGAGTTAAACTGTAAGTATGGCCTAGTAATCATGTACCTTTGCTGTACACCGAGCAGCTCTTCCAGGAACTTCACACTCGGGACTCACGTGTTGTCTATGTTTTGAGTTACTTACAATAAAGATTTAAAGAAATCCTCAGACAGATGCAGCACAATATGAAATTTTCCACTCTTCACCAATTTTGATGAAATTCATGTCTTGAGGAGATTGAGTTTTCTGGAAGCATCCGCCTTGGCTCCCCTGAGTGTCCATTGCTTATTCTAGTCTCTTTTCGTTTTGTGTGTGAGGCCTGCTGAAGCTGCCCTGTGTGCGTGGGGTGCGGGCACTGGCTCACAAAATCCAGCAATGCCGCCTGGGGAGAGGCATCAGATCTCCACAGAGTTAGGAAGGAAGCACCAAGTGAGTTTCCCTTTTACAGTAAAAGATCAAGTTCTCCCTGCTGTGAGAGCCCTGGATGGGCTCTGTGCCAGGGATTTGCAAAGGGGGCACTGCACTGGTGCTGGGCGCAGGTCTAGAAGATAGGGCTCCGGGTAGCATGTGTAGAATAAGGTGGCATGTGTCCAGGCTTTGCATAGTACTCAGTGTTAGAACCGTGCACATGGGCATACAGGACCCTTGCACAACAAAACTAAACCCTTAGGAAGGGGGTCTTTGGTTTAGAAGTGGCAGCATATTGGTCTGGGTGCTGTTGGGCCAGTGTGTCTACCATCTCTGCCTTAGTTTGGAACTCCCTTGAATGGAGCATCACCCTTCATTCTGAATGCTGGTGGTGCATCGGTGTGTCCGTTTGTGTACAGTTTTGTTTTGTTTTGTTTTTCCTAATACCTATAATGAGAGTTAATGCTGTCAACTTGATGGGATCTAGAGTTACCTAAGGGTCAGCCTCTGGGCCTCCCTGTGAGAGAGTATTTACATTAGGCCAGCCTCTGGACAAGTCTCTGAGAGCTCATGTAGGTTAGGTTGAGGTGGGAAGGCTCCTCCCAGCCGAGAGACTGAATGAAAAGGAGGCGGGATCTGAACCTCAGCACCCCTAGCTCACTGCTTCCTGATGCAGATGTCATGTGACTAGTTGCCAACACGATGGCCTGTACCCTTGATCTGTGAGCCAAGCAAAGCCATTCTCCCTCAAGCTGCTTTGCTGGGTGTGTTTTGAAGCAATGGGACAAGTGGCTAAAACTGCCTTCGGTCTGCTCTGCCTCCTGTGTTCTGTGGTCCATCATGGAGGCCTGTGTGGTAATGTTCTATGAGCTGTGTGGTTGTCTGTGTTTTCATGGCAGAGCATGTTCCTGATTTGTAGGTTTTCTACCCAGGACTTGGCACTACAGAGTTCCCATTCAGAGAGACTAGCTGGGAATTAAAGCCTTACCTGCAGCTGTTTGGCTGAAGTAGCTGTCAGTCCAGTGCATCGATTAGCTTTCTGTCGGATGGCAGGAAACAAAACCTAATATCCTGTAAATTGCAAATGCTCTCATTCCTGTGATTGCTTAGGCTATTCATGACCCAGGCCTGCTCATTAAGCTCAGAGTTCCTTGCAATTCTGTCCCATTATGAATAAAGCTGGTATCAAGTCAATCACACTTCGAGCAGACAGAAGACAGATCAGTTCAGCCATGTCCTGCACTGTTTCCCTGAAGTGCTCAGTTGGCATTCAGACTTTGAGAATACTCATGACCTCTTCTTCATTGAGTTAATTTTCCTGCAATTTAATTTTGTCATGAATCATCTCCTTTGTATCAGAGCTCCTTTTTGAACAGATAGGACCCTGGTCATAAGCCTTTCTCATCTTAAAGTCAGTGGGTTTCTATTTTCCAGGGCTGAGCTGCCTTTTCTGGCACCGGAAGCACATGGCCATCCTCAGACAACGGATGAGCAGTCACTCTGTATAGCTGGATGTTTATTGGCTATGCCATCCCTACAGTGTGGCTTAAGATCCTTTTGGACACATGCCATGGGAAGATGGTTGATGAGTACCTTGCCCCAAGCCCCTGGATGAGACTGTGGGCAGGAAATGGATGAAATGAATTGTCTTAGGATGGGACAGGCATGGGTCATGCAGATATGTGTCCCCTCAGGGTTTTCTGCCATCTTATCACAATAGCTGGCACCAGATGTGACAGCCATGGATTGACCAGTGGTCCCCACACCTAAAAGATTTTCAGTCTGTGCGAGCTACTTTTGAAGTGTTCTCTAGGGTAAGGATCTAGCCTTGCCAGAAGCACCCCCTCTAGACTAAGCTCCACACATGACAGCAGCTCTGGAATTTGTCCTTTGGGTGCTGGACTGCAGCAGAGGGGCTCAGTTAACTCAGTCCCAGGCCAATGTCCTCACTGGCCCGGCCAGCCATCTTGTTTTACTCTTCCTATGTGGCAGGGACACATAGCTTTCTGCCCACACAAAGGTGTTGTGCTCCAATGGTCTTGTGAATGAAGAATGGCTTGTTGTGCTGCTCCTGACCTCTCACCTGACCCATTCACATCTTAGGTGGAACACCTCATTTTATTAACTGTCCTACTGCCATTTCACACACACCAGGGACACACACACACACACACACACACACCCACACCCACACACACCCACACACACACACACACACACACACCAGTGGGTTGGAAAGGAGCTGGAGTCAGGGCCTCCTTGCACTTGGCACATGCCCTGTCATCAGAGAGTCTTAGGGATCCCCGAGCCACTCAGTTCACACATATGAGTACTTTCCTGAGCCCCTGGGCTTTAGGAGTATTGCAGAGAGGATCGTGATCTCAAAGGACCATGTTCCAGGACACAGACCAGATGCTATTGTCAGTTCCTCTGTCTCAGGTGTTAGGGGCAATGCTGTAGAAGACCTCCAGAGCTGGGCAATTCTTGCAGGATGGGTGGCAAGTGACAAGTGGCTTTGAGTTGTGGTCAATGTGCTTAGATCTCTACAGGATATCCGTGAAGAAGAACGTTTTATGTTGGAGGAGCCTAGTGAGGATGGAGCAGATGAAGCATTATAGGGGGAGGGTAAGATCAGAACCTGCTCAGAATTGCTAGAAAGGCTTTAGGGCAGGGGTCACTCACATTTGGACATAGTTGTGTGGCTGTAGTAAGAAACAGTGGGCTATGCAGAGTGGATGCTGCCAGGGCCAGAACCTTCTCCACTCACGCATGCTTCTGTGCTCCAGCATCTCTGTGCAAAGGCCATGCTCAGGGATTGAAGATGAGTCTAGGTGTGTGGGAAGCTTCTGGAATGGTTTCTCCTTTGGTGTGGACTAGGACTAGGCCCGAGGATTTCTTCCAGCAGATAGAGAACACATGTCCCAGTAGAGACTTCCTGTTTGCACTTATACTGGCTTATGAGAAGCTACTCTTTAGAGCCTCCCACAGGGTGAAGAATTGTGTTCCCAGCCACCTGGAGCCGAGGCCACCATCAGCTGTCAGTGGGCTAGAAGACAGAGCCTTCCCCAGTCTATCCTCAAGAGACCCCAGCCCTTAAAGGACACTTCTGTTAAAGCTATGGAAGCCCCAGAAGCTGCATGGCAGATTTCTGTCGCTGGGAACTGTGGCATCACCATTGCATATACTGCAAGCTTGTGTGATCCTCAGAGCAATGCTCTGAGTTACATGCTAGTTACATGCTAGATTTTTGTTGCCATGGGTATTTCAACTCACATTTGCATGAAGACTAGACAAGATAAACTGGAGCATGGGATAAAGAGCTATCAGCTCTTATGCATGTGAGCAGCCTGTTAGCTTTTAGTGGTGTGACTCAGGACACCTAGATCTAGCTGGATCATCTTCGGGCACATTTGAGAGAAGTAAGGAGGGTCAGGCTATAAAGGCACGGAAGGATGAAGGGTCTGCCCCAGACACCAGTTTGTAGTAAGCATGGAGTAGGCTCCTTTCCTGCTTTTAAAGGAAAGTGGTTTTGGCAGAGGTTGGGCTGACATACTGGAGGTGGAAAATGCCCAGAAGTCACTCTAAAGTAGGTCCAGCCTGTGAGCATCAGACCATGAAGCTGGATTAAGTTGTGGTTTCCAAGGTTTTCTGAGCTCCCAGGAGGTTTGTCTGCTATTGACATCCATCCATCCTCCTGTCTTTCCACTGTCACCTATAACGTGTCACCTGCTCCTTGGAGAGGCCTGCATGAGGACATGGGGCAGCATCATGGTATCCGAGGAAGGACTCCAGGAGCTCACAGCTGGCCTGGGATGGGAATATGTGACAGAATCATAGCCGTGCTTATGTTGACAATGAAACCAGGCACTGGCACCTTGGGCAAGGACCTTCCTGTCTAGGGAGTTAAGGAGGACAGGGTAGGATTCTAAAGGCAGGGACTTCATGCTTAGTCTGCCACACAGAGTGTGGTGACTGTGGTAGGTTGTAGTGGGCCAGTTGTGCATTACATGGAGTTCAGAGGCAGGTAGTCACAGCTGGCTTGGCCTGAGGCAGGACCAACTATGGCTGTGCAGGGCGCCTGGAGTCCAGGGTTGAAGACAGGCTCCTAGCACTTGCTACACCCTTTGCTACACCCAGCTGACAGCAGTTATGGCTTCTGGACCTCCTGGGTGCCACAGCACAGATTCTGTGGCTCAGGTGGCATTGGAACTGATAGATTGGGTTAATCTAATAAGCCTGAGGAAGCAGGTCTCCATACAACACACTTTTTCATAAGCCCATTAAGATTTGAGAGTGTAAGCTCTTCATGCCTACCCGCCTACAGGAAGCAAGCATACATCACTGTCAGTCTAGTAAGGCTTTAGAAACAGAACACTCAGCAAGACTTGACTCACTGCAGTTATGTTTGCAGGGAGGAACCGGAAGACGAAAGGTTGAGCCTGCCCCTTGAGAGCAGCAGTAGCAGCACTGTGTCCTGGGATTGGAGAGGCAGCTTAGGGTGTGTCTGGAGTAGCCTTCTGGGCTTTGCCATTCTTCTTCCCGTTTTGATCATCAGAGTTGTTGCCTTTGGAGCTTAGGGAATGTGAAGGAGACAGCTCCTTCCTCTGCAGTTCAGGACTACTCAGTCTCCTTGGTTAGGTGTGTGAGGGAGGGAGGGCTCAGTAGTGTGGACCACGTACATACCAGAGGAGTGGTGTCCAGGCTCCATCACCTCCCCACAGTTCTGACGCTGGGCATCTCTCAAGCCCACCGTGGAGCTGATATCTCTAGTTCTCTTCCAGTCAAAAAAGTGTGAGGCATGTTTAGATCAGTGTCCCGCTGCTGTCACAGGTGCCTGAGGTAGTGATCTTAGGTGTGTTCTAGCGGAAATTTCTGCCTATGATCTTTGAACCTGTGGTGAGAGAGCGTGCATGCCTGGGTGAAAATGCCAAGGCTGGGATATGAGAGAGAAGGGCCTGGAGTACCCCTCTCACTTTCAAGAGCTTATGCCCCAGCTTGAAGGTTCCCATCAAACTTTGCATCTTAAAGGTCCTCCCTCCTCCCAGTGGTTATCAGGTTGTGGACAGAGCCTTGGGCACATGGGCCTTTGGAGGACATCCATCTACAGACGTTAGTGGAGCTGAAAAGCTTGTTGATGAATGAGTGTTGTTTTCAGCTTCTAGCCACAGCTAGGCAGGCAGCTCATCGCCTTAGCCATTCAGATGCTGTGGGAATGTACGTACAGTTACAGGCCACGAACTGCCCTGTGTTTCTGAGTGATCTACAGAGTCTCGTTAAGAACAGCCAGTTGACCAGAGGAAGCTCTTTGTCCTTCCCCTCCCAGCATCTGGTCTCCCTGTAGCATTACTAACAGGTACTACATGGCAACCCATTGTGACCACTCTGAATAATTTTCTTTGTATTTGCTTTAAGCTAGGCAACAATAGTAGCTAATTCTGGAGGTGAATCGATTGGCTGGCTATACCATTTTGTAATTGGAGAGTGAAAAGTATCTACTCATTGAGTCCCCACTTTAACAACTTAGCTTTATGGTGCATGTCCACTAGGCTCAGGACCAAGGCAATCAACCAGGAAGCAATACCAGAATAGTTAGGTCCCTAACTTTGACCTCTGTGGTCTCCTCTTATCACAGCCTCTTGTGGATGGGTCAGTGCTTGGTGCCCATCTGGGAAATAGAAGATGTGGAGAACCAGGCAGGACCCTAGGCTTATCTAGCATCTTGACCATCCTCACACTTTACTACCAGCTCCCCTCCCTCTTCCCCCCACCAAATCTGATTCTCAGAAGTGGATGACAGAAGTTAGTATGAAACAGCACTGGGCTTGGAGATCTCAAGGCTCTGCAGCAAGGGATTCCAAAGAAAATGGCAGAAGGATGCTTGTTGCTGTGGTGATAGCAAGGGGGCTGCAGGAGGGCCCCTCCGGAGGACAGAGTGACATTTCCTGGGTGGATGACATGAAGTGCTGTCCATGTGGTATTGTTTGTGTATGCACAGACTTTATCCACAGGAGGGAGATTTTAATACAAGTCTTTTTAAGATGACAGTAGGGTCCAGGAATGGGGACAACAGGCTGTAATGTTGAGGTCCAGCTTTCTGGAGCTGAGTAGAAGGTCCTTGAATTCCCTGTGCCTCATGCAAGGTAGTTTAGGAAAGCCTTCATTTGCAAGTCTGAGAAGAGCTTAGGTCTTCATGTGGAAGTCACTAGGTGATGTCCCCATGGAGCCCTCCAGCAGCCCAGATTGTGATATGTTAGAGGCCAGCAGTGTGCAGCTTTGCCCTCACAGGAGCATCTGCAGGTGGGGGTGGGATCACCGCTCCATGGGGATACCCTGGCCATATGGGTAGGCCACTGGACCTCTGGGAAAAGCCTCTCAGTCCTTGATTATCCCTTAAAGGCAGTGTGGGAACTGTACAAGGAGTCAGATGCCAGAGTCACTGATGAGGGCGAAGCAGAGTCCAGTGAGAGGGCTGCTCCTCCCTATGTGCAGTAGGTGGTAGAGGACGTGCAGCCAAGAGGGAATCCCAGAGCACACATGACATCTGAAGGCTGGGTTTCCCTGAAGGTACGAGTCTCTCTGTGTGGCTGGAATTTGAGGTCTGAAACTGAAGTCGCTGTATGCTAGGGCAGCTGATGTCAGAAGGCATGGGCCCCTCTAAGCATGCACACTCACCGTGTGGTTCAGTGAAGGGGTTTCATGCCAATTGATGAATGAATTGATGATCTTCTAGGACCTGAGTCCTGGATTCCCCACCCAGGGCAAGGAGTGGCCGACTGTTCTGTGTGTTCTGTGTCCTTGTCCAACAGGAGTGGGAGATGCTAGAGGTGGTAGCCTCTCCTAGTGTCACAAAGACTTTGTTCTTGTCCTGCTTCTGCAAATCTCTGAAATGATGTATTCATGCATATTTTATCTGAAGAGGGACCTTCAGCAACTTGTCTAAGTTCTATAGGCCTCTAGGTTCAAGAAAATCAGGGCCGTTGAGGGAGCCCTGGTTCCTGGCATGTGTGAGATGGCTTCTCCTGAGCAGAGGCCCCCAGCAGGTCACTCCCCCAGGGAGCTAGCCATTTCACAATATCAGTATCCCATTTCTCTGCTAAAAAGGCTCAGCCTGGGAGAGTCCCAGTTGATTACAAGGGTGGACATACAATGGATGATGACTAAGGCTGTGTGTCCTAGATAAGAACCATATGCTTTAAGGGAATCGTTGAATGCCTTGTGGCCAGAGAATCCAGTCATCCTCTCAGGGGTTATGCTGGGACGCTGAGCGGGAGGGTACAAATATGCCTGCTTTCAACCAACGACTACTCTGTACTTACAGTGACAGGAACGGATGGCCAGACAGTCTGATGAGAGCAGGAAGGGACAGAACAAGAATCTGCTGTGGCCTGGGGCCAGAGAGGAGCCAGCAGCTTTCAAAGGGCCTGTAGAACTCCTCTTTGAGGACTCTCCTGCTCCTGGGTGATGTGTGTCCTCATCCTCTGGGGCTATGCTACCCTCCAGGGTCCTACAAACCTCCTGCTTCTGTAAGGATGTTCAACTTCTCCCTGGGACTTGCTCTGAGCTTTGTTCAGCTGCCCCGATGAGGCACAGCTGGGGCACGGAGCAGACTAGGCTTTGCATTTCTATCCTTACTGCTTCCCGAGGCCATTAGGCTTGACTTCCTCATGGGAAGCTGATTAGAAGCAATGGCCTACCTGCTTTCTGTATGTGCAAGGATCGCCTGCTCCCAGTCCATAGGACACTGTAATCAAAAGAAAAAGCTAAAAAGGGGCTCACTTGAGGTGTGGGTACCTCCTGGCTGTCCCAAGAGCCCTAGATCTGCTGTTGTCCCTAAAACATAGCTCCTCTGGGATCCAGGTTCTGTGAATATAGGAAAGGGAGCCCAGGCTGGCCCTCTATGGTGAGCATGCATCTATATGGACCTGACTCATCGTAGCTCAGGAGATGCTCATTATTGTTAATCTGGGCCAGCATCCCCTGGTGTTAGCTCTCTGTTAGCCTCAGCTACTGCATAGATGCGGGCTGCTCCTCTGTACTGTGTGGGTTTTGTTGTTCTCAGAGGTTAGGAGCACTTACCCTGAGTAGTTAACCTAGTAATCTGGTGACCCTGTGTCATGTAGAATCAGTACCCAGCATATTAGACAAAGGATAAGGACCAAAGGCAGGGTCATCTTTACTTTGAGATTTTTCAGAGTGCTTCTGCCAGTCCTGAAGAGGAGAGGGCAACTGGTAACTAGGAACTAAGTATTCCCTGGGGATCAGGGCCACCCATATCTCCCCCCTGTATCAGCCTATATACTCCCTTCTATCCCCCAGCTTCTCACTCCTGGTCCTGACTTGAGATTCCACATCCCTGCCTGTTGCTCATATCACCCCAGGGCCAGGGGAGAGAACTGTAGAACTGTAGAGCGCCCCAGGCCAGGGTTTGAGGAAAACTGCTGTTTCCAGGCAGCGGTGCTGGTCCCAAAGCCCTGCGTGGAGGCAGGAAAGCCTCCCTGGCCCCAGCAGGCATCATGCTCCTGAGTGCTTTCTGTCCACATGGCCTTGATTTAGAGACTTCCTGTAAGCACTCATCTAGCTTGAAAATGACCTCCATCTTTATGTGCTGTGGAAGAACTTAAAAAATAAGTTAACCAGGACCTGCTTCCGGGAGCTCAACCTGGCATACCCCAGTGTGGGGAGTCCCAGCTTTCCAGTACTCTTTTCTGTAACATTTTGTTATGGTCAGAAGGACCGTAAACAGCTCCACCTGTGTGCCTGATGCAGTGCTCACAGCTTTGCCTCTTGGGCAGGTGGTTGGCTCTTCTTCCTAGGCAGGTTGGAACCGGGCTTTAAGACATTAGGGCAGCTTCCTGGGCCAGCTGCTGCCGCCCTATCACTGAGCATTGGAATTAACCTCCCGAATGTAGTGCAGGAGGAGGTAGTCCTGACAGGAGCATCTCATTCAGTGCCTGGACCTCCCAGCAGGTGCCCTTCTCCACTTCTAAACCACATGCTGTCACAAACCATAGAGTGGACTCTACTAGAGCCCAACACAGGTGAGCACTGCTTGGAAAACACAAAAGTGTTAGCAGGACATGTTAGCCTCATCCCACATGTTGGAGATGGCAGTTAGCACTGTAGCACGCTCACCAAGCTAACTGCAACCACAAGCAACCACCATGTGTTTGTATGTGGATATCACTGTGACTGCAGAGGGTACAGTTGTCCACGGTCCGTGCTACACCCAGCGTCACTCTACTCTGGGCTGTGTTTCTCTGGCTGTATCCTTTCTGCTCCTGAGTTCCCTCTCAGCCTCTGCTTTTGGCCCTCCTCTGCACTTCCCCTCTGGCACAGCCAAGAGCTTTCCAGCAGCAGCTCATTCCCATTCGTACAGTGTGGTTCCCTTCCTGCACAGGCCTGCTGGAGCCTGGGTATTCATTTCCCCCTCTTGGATGTGATAACAGGAGACAGGCACTTTGCTGCTGATTGAGTCAAGTAGCAGGGCCAGCAGCAGGGTCTGGGAGATCACTGATGAGAACTGTGGTCGGGGACAAATAGCTCCGATACACAGGAGCAGTACTAAGAGAGTGGTGGCCTCTCAGTGGCCTTGGAGCCTCCTCTTCTTTTCCTTCATCACCCTATATTGGAGCACTGGTGTTGGGCATAGGCTTAGGGGTACATGAGTCCTTTGTAGGGCTTTGTGGGTAGGGCCACTTCTCTCTGGAACTAGTGTCTTCTTACTCTTAAAGCACCACTGTGGCTCACAGGAGTCTAAGGTAGATGTGCTGTAGGACGGCGTGGCTACGGGTGGAGGAGCTGATCCGGCACACTGCTCACCCTTCTTGAACTCTGCCCATCCAGCTCCCTTCACCCTTGGGACTTGGTCTGTGTATGACTTCCTAGGCAGAAGGGACCATGGGAGTTTCCAGGTCACCAGCCTAGAGTGGCTGCTTGGAGCCAGGGAGTGCCCTAGCAAACAGGTCAGAGGATGGTTGGTGGGGAAAGGAGCCCTGATACTAACTGGGGCAATTCATGCAGCCTTCTTTCTTACAAAGACAGAATTCAGAACCTTGGAGTTGGCTGGGTATATAGCTCAGTGCCTAGCAGGGTTCAGTCCTTTGCACTGTGGGGTGGGCAGTACTTTGAAGATACACACCAATGGGATATTTATCTTCTCAACATGCCACCCATACTACAGAAGGGCTACCAGATAGGAAGGTGGTTGGAACAGCCTCAGGAGGATGGGAAGAGTGGTCCTAGACAGGTGGACCTGTGTGAGGTCACGTAGAAGACTTGTCATGGGTTAAGTGGTCTTGGGGAGTCATGTGGCAGCCCTCAGTGTAGGCGTCAGCCAGCCCACAGAGTGCACACTCACCCGAAGTGAGTCAGGGCTCTTAGGCAGTAAGGGGTGTCCTCTCGGTGCTTTATTGCTGAGCTACATGGGAGAGTTAAGAGACCTTTCCATGTCAGAGTGAGCAGGAGTGCCTGCCTCTGGCTTGAGTGAACAAGGATCCATGACTAGATCAAGCCGGCCTCCCTTTGTTGGCGATCTGAGAATCTGCAGAGGCCCCACTGGGACAAGACTGAGGTAATTTGAGTCATGGCTCTTGGTGCTCTGTTTCTGTGTTTCCTCGTCAGCTCTGCTTGTCATTAAAGCCGAGCTGTTCAAAGTCAGTCTTACCCTGTCTCCGCCAAGTGGAGCAGGCCCTTCTGAACTTGAGTGGCAGCTGCTAAGGGCTTCTTTCTCTTTAGGAGAAAGTCACTGATAGTTCACCAGGCAAATAATTGCCAAATGGCATAGCGGGGAAGCGCTGTCAGAAAGGGCAAGTGGGTGAGTTGGAGCCGGTTCATCACCTCAGCCCTCAGAAGCTGTCTACTGTGCAGGTGCCGCTCATGCCTGGCACCTCCTGTCATTGTCTGGTCTCTCAGGTCCCTGTGTCAGCAGATGTGAGGACTGTCATTTACACTTAATCACCAGAGGGTTTGTCTACCCACTCCAAATGTCCCCAAAGGACATTCAAGTCACTTAAAATAAGCACTGGGATCTTGTGCATGTGAGATGGAGGAGGGGCCACCCCCATGCCATGTCCTGCATGAAGATGCTCTGAAGCTGTTTCTGTGGGAACAGAAAGATGGAGGCCCCCTCCCAGATGTATGTTCTTCAGCCCTCAGCCCTGCTTCCACTTCTTCAGCTCTCCTGCCTTGCTTATAGTCTGTCCTTGTTCTGTGTTCTTGGGGCCTCTAGGGCGTCTGTCCTTCTTACGCTCAATGCCAGACCCTCAGCAGTGTGCCATCGGTCCCTGGGCTCTCCTCAGATACTGCACAGACATCAGGGTGGTGCCAGACCCCTCATTCAGCCTTTCAACAAAGGTCAATGTCCGTCAGTGGCTTTGTTTTCCATGTCTTCTAGAACTTGGTTAAGCATGGGCGTGTGGTCTGCCCCCTTTTGGTCTGGATTTCTCTCATGCTCTTGAGTTTGCCAGTCCTTCTGTGTGGTCAGGAGTGTCCACCTTCATTGCTTGATTATGAGGCTTCTCAGCATTGCTGGGCCTTCACACCGTATGCAACACCACTGTAGCAGGGTCACTGGTTGTCCTCAGAGGGAACTGGTGGTGCCCATCCTGGTCCACCTGGGAACACACTTGCTCGTCCTCAGATCCGTGGCGTCCTGTGCTCTGTTTCAACAAGTACCGGAGACTGAGCCGCCTTCTCAAGCCTGAGGACTGCTGATCTTGGTGTGTCTTGCCACTCACACAGGGCTGGCCGTGTGGTGGGATGGCGCTTTCTTTGTCCTGAGTGAATTTCATGTTCTTGTTTTATTTCCAAGTGGTCCACGGTAGCTCCCAGCACACATCACCATGCTTCTGTTGGTGGAGGGAGGTTGCTGTGGTGATAGATGAGGGTCATGCTTGATGGAGAGGAGGAAGAAGGCTGGCAGTGCTCTGTAGTCCTCATGAGGTGGAGACAGGAAGCTACCGAGAGGTCCCCTGTATAACACAGGTTCCTGCTCTCAACAAAGACCTTTTCCTTCCCATCCCACCACCTCACTGGGCAGCTTTTCATGATAACCGCCCTCAGATGCCAGCCTCACTCTATCATAGATGCTGTTCTCACCTGTGGGTGCATTCTGAATCCCAAGTGCTCTCTTAGGCCAGCACCAGTAGCTTATGACCCCTGCTACCTGTCACCCAACACCCAGCCTATTTCTTCTTCCATTTTCATACCCAAGCCTTGCTTCTGTGCCTGAATGACCACCCACTTCCCTATCAGTTCCCCTGAGGTGGGCATCACCACTTGGCACTAAGGTACCAAGCATTAATACTCAGGAACAGTACAGCAGTGGTGTAGGTATAGAGCCACAGCCAGTGAGCCGTACTCATAGAGACTGGCCAGAAAGTCAAGTACGTCAACACGTTGTTAGTTAGTAATTGTGTATGCCCAGCTTTGTCACTGAGGACATCTGAGCCACCATGGTGGATCACGTTAAACATATCTGTGAGATGGCTCACACCATCACATGTGCCATCACCAAAGCACCAAGATCTCAAGAAATTCTCTGTTCATCCACTGAGGATGCTGTTGCAGTGTCTGTTTTGTGCATAATGCATGGAGTCAACATTGTGACAGCACACTGTGACTTTCCTTCACTGTCATGTGCTTTAAACAGTCCTCTTCAAAGGAGAAGGACTGGGGCTGCTCTTACCGAGGACTTAGGTTCAGTTCCCAGATGTACAATGGTGCGTTACAACCATCTCTAACTCTAGTTCCAGGGACTTTGAGTTCTTCATCTGGCCACCGTGGGCTCTTACGCTCAAATGCGTATATACACGTGAAAGTAATGAACGATATTTTAAAAGGAAAGTTTATCTTGGCTTAGCTTTGGAAGTTGCATGGGTGGGGTACAAGCAGGAGTCCATTGCTGTCCTGGGAGGCTAGGTTTGCAGGTAGGGTCTTGGTTGCCTGTGAGTGCGTGGGTAAAGAACACATACGTGGACAACAACAGCTTTAGAGAACTGGTTCTGTTTACTAGAGGGGGAAGGGCATTTATGCTCCTGGGGAGGGGTCTCTGGGGCAAGGCTTGTGTGGCCATTGGCTAGGGCATGGGTGTTGGGAGGTCCTTCATCTGTATACTCAGGGCCTGTGGGTCCAGAGGCAGTGGGTTGGCTGGCTTATAAAGTCAAACCAGAGCCAAGCCTGACAACTATCAGGGTGGGGGCTCCTTACTAGGCTTAATGGTGGGAGAGCCAGCTTTCTGGTGCCAGGTTGGGAGGAGGGGAGATAGGCAATTCTTGTCTTTGAGGTTTCTGGGGTTGAAGCTGTCTCTACCCTTCTTCCTTCATGACCCTGGGCCATTAAGTCTCACAGTCCATTGCATTTGGGCCTGTGACAGGGCAGCATGTCACAGGAAGAGTACAGGGAACAGAGAGTGCTCACCTCGTGGCAGCCAGGAAGGCATGAAATGATACAGCTTTGAAATGAGACAGACACAAAACAGATAGCACAGTGAACTGCAGGAGTACCTCCAGCAGCTTAGCTGGGGAGCAAGCAGTTGTAGAGCACAGGAAAGAGCGAGGGTCTTTCATAGACTTGGTTCTGGTCAGCTGCATGGAAGCAGTCTGCAAGCCTGACTGGCTTTCACAATCTTGTATCCCCGTGAATAGCTGCCTTTTCTCATCAGAAACCTCTCCTATGAAAGTGCACTTATATTCATTTTTGTACATGACACTGCTCTTTTGAACTTCTTGTGAGACTCAGTTTATATTCACGTGGACATAGCTCATTGAGTTTCTCATCTTTTATGCCTTGTGTCCTGCTCTCTTGCACCTATAGAAGTCTGCTTGGCGTGCACTCATGTAGCACAAGTGTGGCGGGGTCAGCAGTGTAGCCAGTAGCAGAGCAGCACTGTCATTTCTTCCAGCTTGGAAGGTGAGTGCTTCTCAGCCATCCAGAAACTTCCTAGTCTTGTTGAGGCAGAAGCAAGCTCTTGGATTCATTTCTGTTCCTGGGGTTTCAGCATCCTGATGGATGGGATGACACTGTAGACCTGTGGCACATTTCCAAGCTGAGGTGTGTGTGGTGGCCACATTCATGACCATTCCCTTCTCCAGAGTCCAGAAGCCTCCCCTCTTCTCTTACCCATGTACAGCATCCCACAGGCCCTCCCCAGGGGATCACAGTGTTCAGGATCTAACCATTGGGCCTTTCATCTCTCAGTGCTGTGATTTTTCAGGCATTTAGACCTTAGGGATTTTAGCTTAGGGGAAAGGAGAAAGTATGTGTGTTTTTGTGTATGTGTGTGTGTGTGTGTGTGTGTGTGTGTGTGTGTGTGTGTGTGTGTGTGTGTGTGTGTGTGTGTGTGTATGTGTGTGTTTTAGAGTCTGCTTAGCACAGAGACCAGATTGACATATGGTGCTTGGTGGCTGTGCAAGTTCCCAGAGCCAGGCCTCACCTCTGCTCAGATGGCCTCTTAGCCCCTACCTGGCTCACAGAGTGCCAGCTCCGGCTGTCCTATGTCTCACCTGGAGCAGGCTCTGTTCTGTGAAACAGATCGTCCCACACTCCTGCTAAGTGGCTTCAGACCTCAGCTGTTACTCAGTCACATTTGTTCGGTTTCTTCAGGCTCAGCGGGGACAGCATGGTAGGGTGGCCGGCATGATGCCGAGATCCCTCCCTGAACGTGGCTTGCCCGGCTGGCAGACTCTGCGTGCTGAACTAGCTCAGCATGGGCCCTGGAGGGCTGAGGCTGGAGCTCGTTTCTTCCTACTGGGTGTCTGGTTGTTCAAGTGTCCTCACGGCATGGTAGCTGAATTCTGAGAAAGTTCGCCCAACTGCCTGTCTTAATGGCCTCATCTTGGCAGTTACCAGGAATGATTTCTAGTGTACTTTGTAGAAGTCCATGTCCAAGGGGATCCAAACTCCAGCTCCTGATGGGGTTGGGTCAGGTTCTGAAAAAGCATGGGGAGGGGGAGGTTTTCTGTGGCAGTTTCTGTGCTCACAATGGTTGATGGCCATTCTCCCCACTCTGTCCACAGCTGTACCAACTCTGTGCAGGGGGCATGTGGCATGCCATCGAGGCTCCTCAGGGCTCACAAGCACCAGAACTCTGGGAGGATGGATGGCCCCTCTATGCTATGCTTGCACCCCACCCATTGCCATCCGCATGGTGCATGACAGCCACACGCTGTTGCTTCTCAGAAGTTTTCCAGCAGGTGGTGGTGGCCCTCACCTCTTGGTGGAGTGAGATGTCAGATCCTCAGGAGACACCTGGCCTTGACAGTCTTAAAGGCAGATAAGAGAGCAGACTGTAGTTACTGGGGCCTCCAGCCTGAGCTAAACTCCTCAATCTCCTCTTGTCCTAGTGTTCTATTATTATGAAGAGACACCATGGCCACGGCAACTCTTATAAAAGATAGTTTAATTGGACTGGCTTAAGTTTCAGAGGTTTAGTCCATTTCTAGGTTGGGGAGCATGGTGGCACGGAAGCAGGTGTGGTGCTGGAGACTCGCACAGAGTTCTTCACCTGGATCCACAGGCAGCAGGAAGAGAGAGACACTGAGCCTGCTGGGCTGCTGAAACCTTGAAGCCCATCCCCAGAGACACACTTCTTCCAACTAGAAAAGCCCTCTTCCTTCTGAGGTAGTGCTGCTCCCTGACGACTTAGCATTAAAATATATGAGCATTTTATTCAAATGACTACATCTCTTAAGCCCCTGTGAGATCTGAAATGTGGAACACCAGCCAAGTTGTCCAAGACTCAGATGCTGATCTCAAGTCTGCGTTTCTGGAGAGAGGACTTATAAGAGACCTCTGCAGTGGTCTGCGGGCTGCTTGGTGGACTGTGCCTAGCGAGTGCTGCCTTCCAGTGATCTGTCAGTGGAGTGGGCTGTTCCTTCTGCAGAACCTCCCTGGGGATTTGAGGGTGTCTCTAAGACTTTCTAGGCTGGCAGCCAGTGTTCATCTATGCTGTCTGGAGCTGAGCCCCATAGCTACATGGTCTCCATGCATTCCGGGGTTCTGCTTCAGGTGTCTGGTCGCTGGCACTCTGTGTGGGACCATGGCTGTTGTATGTGGATAGAATAGCTGCTCCAGCACTGAGCGGTCTTCTCACTGAGGGTGCAGGATCTGACCATCTGGGCTATCCCTTCAGCTCACTGAGGAAGTTGGAGCTGATGAGGTAGCATGGGTCTTCCCTGAGCTGTCAGATTGAGCTAAGCCAACCTGAGTTCCTCTCTTAAGTCTGTGCCTGGTGTAGGGCCATAAGCCTATTTGGACACGCCTTTTTTTTTTTTTTTTGGCCAGGCATAAGCAGCCTGTGGTGACCCCCAGTGAACAGAATTGTATCATTCCTTTCACATCAGACATGATTGTGTAATTCTCTTCACACCAGGCCGCAAGCATACTATGAGTCTGGACTACTCCGTGCTCTAGGAGTACAGACCATCAGTGGGGCCCGTTGGCCCAGCCCCCAGCAGGCCTGGAGAGGTCTGAACAATAAGCAGATACCCACCTGCCACGGCCCTGTCTGCTCTCTCACCACCAACAAAGCCAGCAGCTGCACACAAAGGCAGATCTAAATATGAATTAAGTCCAAGTTATTAAAAAGTATTGCAAGTTTTTTTATGCCTTGAATATTGAAAATGGGAATACATATGCAAATGCAATTTAATCAGCTCCACTCTAACCTTTGAGCATTCATCTGAGAAGTACTTTGTGATCAGGGAGTCCTCCCTCTTGGGAGAAGGGTGCCAGCCAGGGCAGAGTCAAAGCCCCTCCCCCACCATCCTGCCAGTGACCTCCAGCTAGCTTTGTCCTTGGCTCAGTGACTCTGGCCACTCTTCAGTGTTTCTGCCTTGCTTCCACTGACTCTAACTCTGTTGGGTGCTTGTTAGAGACAGGTGATAGACAGGCTGAGACCCTGACATGTTCAGTGTGCTGACACAGTGGCCTGGTCCCATGCAGAGTCCCCTTTATATTATGTGGCTGTGGTGCTATCTCAGCAGAGTCAGCTCCTTTTTAGAGTGGCATGGATAGGGCCATTGGAGCCACACACGTCTCGGGTCCGTAGTGCTGGTTGTCAGCTGCCTTCTCTCATCCCGTTTTTACCAGGCTGCTTGGCACAGTACTTCCTGGTACACAGCCCCACACTGAGATCTGCCTTTTCTCCCTGGCACACCAACTACCTAGGCTTGGCAAATCATGTTCATACAGCACACTCACATCCTTGTAAACCTTGGGGTATTATAAGAGAGGTCACTGTATCCGGAAGCATGGGCATGGAAGGGAAATGCCTTCTCAGAAGGCAGTCTGCAGAAGGCAGTAGGGGTGAAGTGGCTGGCTGTGGTCCAGGGCCGGGAGCCGGCTACATACCTCATTCCTCAGGAGCTGGGGCTCTCTGTGATCAGTCTTAGGTGGAGTGTGGTACCCTCCTTGCCACACCCCCAGAACTGGGGATTCACATACCAGTGAATCAGGCTCCTGGGGTTGCATAGCAAGTATAATAGACAGAGCTATGAATACAGACACTGGTTCCCTCGAAGCTGCAAAGCCAGAGTTTGCTAGGTGTGGCAGGGCCATTCCTTCTAGAGGCTCACTGAGTTCTGGAAACCATGTAGTGGGTAAGAGCACTTGCTGTGCGAGTCTAGGACCCAAGTTTAGATCTCAGCCCCTACTGAAAAGCCATATATGGCTGCACCTATGCCTGTAATCTTGGTGCTGTTTGGAGACAGGAGGATTGCTGAAGCTTGCTGGCCCAGAAAAAAAGAAAAGAAAAGAAAAGAAAAGGAAAGGAAAGAAAAAGCCAGATCCATGTTCACAGAAGATCGTGCCTCCAAGAAACACAGAGTAATAGAGTGGAGCACGTGATGCTCTCCTCAAGCCTCTGCGTGGCATTCACAGGCATGTGCTCCACACACGGGCAGAATACATACATCCACACACACTCACACATTCTCCACACTCCCTCAACACACACGGTAAATAAAGATAAACAGGGTTTTAGCAGGAGGATGCTCCCCCAGGCTCTCCATCGACTGGTAGGATCCCTCCCCTTTGTCCCAAGTGTCACATAGCCTCTTCTGTGTGTAGGTCCATATTGCTTCGTCTTCTGAGGGCAGCCATTGGAATGTAGCACCGCCACACACCACAACCCCAGTGAAGTGTACCCCTCTCTTAGAACTGCACAGACCCTGTTTTCTAACACACACACTCTCACAGTATTCCTTTGTGTCACTTTCTGGGGACAAGGTAGAGACACACAAACACTTCTGGCTCAGGGCCTGCTGTGGACTCTGCTGTGTCCACCGTCTGCTGCAGGTGATGCCACCAGCTGAGCACCTGTCCCTTCCTCCCACCGCTCCTGCTGGGCACCTCCCTCCTTTTGTGTTAGTAACACAGTTTGGAAGTCCCATGCCCATGGAGGTCAGTCCAGTCTGGAGCTCTGCCCCTAAACGTGGCTGATGTCAGGAAGGAGCCAGTGGCACCCTCTGACCATTCCACCAGATGATGCTTCAGTTAAGTGCAGGGTGCTAGCTTGGCCTCAGGAAAACAGCACTCCTCCCCCTTGTAGCCGCCAGTAAACCTGTGCCACCCAAGGGGCCTGCCAGCCCCCTGATTGTAGAGCAGGGCTGTGTATGACTCCCGTGTATGACTTCAGTGCCTGGCAATCACTGTCACCACAAAGCAGGACCAGTTATCTAAACCAGACAGGGGCAAACCATGTTCTTAAACTCAGGGCGACCCTGTAGTCATCTTTTGTCCTTCCTCCTCAGGATCACTGCCATGGAGGCATCAAGAATGACTTTCTGTTAATTAAATTTCACATTCTGTAGGTGTTAGCTCTAGAATGCCATAACTTCTTCCCTGAGGTTGACGGTGTCTCTCTGAGAAATGTACTACACACTCGTTTGCCTGTAGTATATGGGGCCAGTTGCTGAAGAATTTATCAACCCTGCAAATGAGAGCAGTGGTGCTGGCGATCTAAGGCTGGGCTTGAGTCTATCTGGGCTCCCTGCTAAGGTCAGTGGAGGTCAGGTCCCCCGGCAGCTGCCCAGAGCAGTGCCAGCTCCTCCCCAGGGCCTGAGTCCCTTTCCCTGCATGCCCCTGTCCTCTCCTGGAGTGGGAGTCTCAGAATGAGCACTGTGAATGCACTGCTGTAGGCAAGAGTCAGAGGGTCCAACGCTTGGGAATCAGAACTGCACAGCCGCTGGGGCCTGTGAGAAGCCGTGAGCTTAAAAGATTACCAGTTCCTTCCTATCTCCCGACTGGCAGGGAAGGGCACCACCAGACTTTGCTTCTGGAGCCTGGGCCTCCTGTGTGGAATCAGCTGCCCCGTTCTGCGGCGCTGAGAGACAGCAGTTGCAAGTGCTCTGAGCTAATGTGCTCCAGTCCTCAGGTGAAAAAAGGTGGAGGGAGGGCTCCTTGGCAGCTTTCCAAATTCTCCTGTCCATTCCTCAAGCAGCTCTCATGCCTGGCTCTGCATGGCACAGGTACAAAGGCCTACCTGGGAGGAACGTGAGTGCCATACACGGGCTTGTTGAGTTTGAAGACCTCAGGCGCATCTAGGGACATGCCCTGTGAAGGTTGGACTTGTGGCTCCAGGAGAAAAACCCTGATCCTTGAGCCCTAGTTTGCAATGAGCAGGCTCACAGAAAGAAATGCACCCATGGAGGGCAGTTAGAGAAGGTGACAGACCATTAGAATAATCTGGCTGCGTTGATCCAGTGTTAGAAGGAAGCCACTGACATTCAGTAAATCAAAGCACACACAAAAGTTGGTTTGCTACATAGGACCCCTAGACTCAGGAAATGGCAAAACCAGCTGACATTGTTTGGAGAGGTACAGTACTGCCCTGTTCCCTATCTGGGTAGCAGCAGGCAAGGAAGTGGCCCCTGGAGTTATATAGAATATGACTAGCTTGCTGGGGGCACAGAGGTCCTAAGCAAGGTGCAGGTAACCTGAATGAGACAGTCAATAGGTGGGGAGGGCAGATGTCTGGCTGCCCACGACTCCTGTAGGTGGCCCAGCCCTGAGTGTTTTGCCCAGATGTGGCAGAGACTGAGAAGTGTGTCCAGCATGTGTCCTGCTCAAGGCCTTACTGTGGAAGCAAGGCCCAGCACTGAGAGCCTGTCACTCAGACCCTGTAAATGAGCACCCAGAACCTCGGGAGGTCAGAACTCCTGGAGCAGCCAGCTTCTTTGGAACTTGTCCACCCGCACATCACAGAGCAGACACACTTCGCGGTTCCTTTTTCCAGCTGTGCGCCTTCTCCGAGGACACCAGAGTCTTGGCTCTCACCCCCTGGCTCCCATCACCCTTGTCTTTCCCAAAGACCCAGCTCTAGTGCCATCTGGACAGCCAATTGCAAATCCTCCGAGTCTGCTGGCGCTGTTAAATGAGAGCTGTGATTCTCCAGGACCTTCCACTGGGGGCTGCCCGTGTTCCTGGCTTGTTTTCCCTGACCCTGACTTCTTTATAAAGCCATCCGAACTACTTTGGTCTCTTTCTCTCAAGACAAAATACTATAGTATGAACTCTCGTTCTAGCTCTCCAGGGGTTAGATTAATAAATTGCATGGCCTCCTCTATTCATTCTCTCAGGAGAGACCCAGAAGCTGGCGAAGGATATAGTGACTGACAGAAGGGTGGTCTTAGTCTTTCCACCCTCAGCAGCCCTTCCCATGTGCGCCTACTTGAACACCACATGACGTTAGCACACAGCCTGGAAAGGCACCCATTGCAAAGGCAGAGAGTGCTGAGAACCTGCCAGAGGTGGCCATCACACCCTGTCTCACTCTGTCAGGTGGAGCGAGTTCTTATGAGTTATCAGTGTCACATAGGAATGTATGAGGGCAGATAGATGCTGAAGCCCAAGAAGGGACATGTCTTTTATGTGGTAACTCGAGAGAAACACATAAAGCATTGTGAGCGTGTGGACACATGTACTGGACCTTGCAGCATTTGACCAAGTATTACTCCATCAAGGCTTTTCATCTTCCTGCTCCGCCTAGGACCACAGACAGACATTGCTTGCCTGGCTCACACTCATCTACCTGTCCATCCTCCTGTCCATGTGCTTTGTAAGGCTCTTCCTAGTGCTATATGTGGACCATGGGGACACCACCGAGGTGATGGAGGTGGCCCTCAGCCTTGGAGGAGTCTTCTGGGGACTGGGGGCTGTCAAGCAGACTCTCCCTCACCAAGTTCTGTGCCAGTGTGAGGCCAGCGCCTTTGAGCAGGACTGACTGCCACAGTCGAAGAGCAGCTGTCTGTTCTGTGGCATCTGGGCGGCAGCCTCCTCCGCATGCCCTCTGATTAGGGAGAGGCACCACTTCCCACTGTTCTTCTCTTATCTCTACCCTCATGGCTGGGCACAGAACAAGCACCCACTGTTACCAGCCATCCAGAGAGCAGGCTTCACCATAGGAAGTCGGGTTTCCCCCCCTTCCCTTCCTTCCCTTCCCTTCCCTTCCTTCCCTTCCCTCCCTTCCCCCCCTCCCCTCCCCTTCCCCCTTTCCCCTCCCCCCCCCCCTCTCCCCCCCCCCCCCTCCCCCCCCCTTCCCCCCTCCCCCCCCCCCCCCCCCCTTCCCCCCCCCCCTCCCTTCCCTCCCTTTCCTTTCCCTTCCCTTTTCCATTTTTCCTTTTCCTTTTCCTTTTTCCTTTCCTTTTTCCTTATCCAGAGCCTTTTTGTATAGTCCAGGCTGCCTGTAACTTTGAACTTCTCCTGCCTTACTCAGCTTCCCAAGTGTTGGGATAATAGGTATGTGCCACCACTCCCAGCAAGCAGTGTCTTTTTCTGCAATTTCTGTGGCAGTGGTTACACAGGAAGTGAAGTCTCTGTGCCCACCTCTTGTGACATAATCCTCAGTCATCCTGTCAAGTGGCCTGTTCCTTGCCGCATCCACGTGCCTGCGGTGTCTCTGCTGCTCGGGGTCCAGGAGCTCTGGTGGGCACTCTATTCATGGATTCATGTTGCAGTAAGAGGCGATAATTGATGAGTATCTGTGGGGATGGATATGATTGTGTCCTCTTTAATGAGCTAACAATTTCAGGCTGAAATCTCAGCAGTGCTATTGTTTGGAATAAGAGGAGACATGCAAATGAGTCCGGGTGCAGACTGTGGTAGAACAATGCTGCAGCCTCTTTATTGGGCCCATTAATTAATTCCCCATCAGCCAGTTTCCCTGGGAATGAACTGGAAAAATAATTAAAATGATACATGAGGTAAGGAGTTTAGAAATTCAAAAGGTGAAGGCAAGAATTAGTTTAATACATAATTAGACATATTATTTGTGACTATACATTTTTTTAAACTTGGTTCACTGAGGCAGTTGGCCCTATTTTTAGTCTTGGATACTTAATAAATACTATTTGGGGCTGTTTTTCAACTCATAAAGGCTCATAAATTCTCTTAATAACATTAAGTGGCTAATTATATTGTGCATTGTTAAAATAACTCCTATTGCAAAATCTAATAATACAACAAAAGTTACAAAAACAAGTTTTTGGAAGAGTTAATTTGACTAACTTACCAAGCTTCATTGTCCCAAGTCTGATCTAGATGCTGAACCTTGAAAGCCAGCTTCCTTGTGACCAGAGTGGTTGGGTGGAAAGTTGCCCCAGGACAAGATTGTGCCACCTGCGTGGTGCTCTCTGGGAAGTGGTGTGATCCTCAGGAGGCCCTGACATCCATTGTGGCCTCTCAGTTCTGTACTAGACCATCTTGGGGCCCACACCAGGATGCTCTAGGAGCTACAATGCTGAGGGACTAAATGTGTACACATTTGTTGGTGGGAGGGCATCACCATTAAAGTGACAAGCCCTTTTGTAAATATTTGAGCTTCATACTTAAGCATTTAATCTTTTTTACACAGAAGTTTTTTTGTTTTTTAGTCAAGTACTAGCCTTGAACTTTCAGTCTTCCTGCCTTAGCCTTCCGAGTGTATGGATGACAGATGTGAGCTACCACACCTGGCCCACTTTAAAAGTTTTTAGTGGACAACCTAAAAGTCACTAGAGGACAGAGTAAAAGTGTTGTACTTATTACAAGCCCAGAGTTCTGTCAGTGCCGTAAGCACGTTGTGCCTAAGAACCCCACAAGGGATGCAGCCTGGAGCCCTTTTCCCGTTGGTGCGGCTGAAGCTTAGGAAGGAGGCGTCACAGCTGCGAGATAGAGGAGGGCCAGAAGCACACGGTGTAGCCTTTGCTCTTACACTGGTCTGTCTACCGTGGGTGGCCGGTACCCACTTTTATAGGCTGTCTGCTTTTGCCTTAGCTCAACTGGAAGGAAAGGACCTGGCCTCGCTGTTTGCGCCCTCTTTCTTTCAAATGAAACACCGCCTGTTAATCATCCCACGATTTGATCTGTCAATCCAGAAACACTTGCTAATGCTTTATGGCTGTGGTTTGTTGAGGTTCTGGGAAAGAGCAACAGGAACGAGCCAGTCCTAATAAATAAAAGTTATTTCCTCATTTGAATTTCGGAGTCCAGAGAGTCAATATGAGGCGGGCATCAATCATCTCTTTCTTGAAGCAGAACGAAGATTTCTGGTTGTGCGTCATCCTGGTGGTGATGATAAAGTGCACACGGGGTCTGGCCAGGCTCAGGCATGGCGTCTCGGGAGGCATTCTGCCTGTTTGTATTGCAAATTACATGCTTGGCTTAATGCTGGAAGCAGACCTATATCCCCATGGTCTCTGAGAGAATTACAGAAAATGTCGCATTTTTAAGGAGGGCCTGTATTCCATGGATAGTGTGCCTATGGAGGGCCAGCCAGGGCAGAGGCAATGGTCAGGAGCTTGCTCAGGTTCTCTTGGGATTAGGAAGGAAAACGAGAGATGGGCAGACCCTTTGTGGGGACTTTGTGGGGTCCAGAATTGTATTGGTTGGGGTGAGACTGCCCAGATACCTGGAGGTTGATTCAAGCCATACTGGTCATGCCTCCTCCTTGGGGCTACTCTACCTGACTCTCTGTATCTCCCTGTCCAGCAGCATAAGGCCTGCTTGGTCCTATGTGGCCGAGAGTGGCGGACCAGGTCAGTTTAGCCAGGAGTCTGGCCTGCAGTGCACACACAATGGATTTGAGACCTTGGTATTCCTATTTCTAACATTACCACTCTGTCTTCTCTAGAACTCAGTCAGTTTCTGCCACTCCTACAACCCATATCCTATATGACAGGTGTTGTGCCTGGCTGGACCTTACCCAGCACAGGACCCAGTATGCTGGCATCTCTGAGGGTTGGGCAGAGCATGATGGGAACCTACCATTACCTGGTGTCTGATGGAGTTTGCTTGTGAACAGCCGGCAGCTGTTTGGATGGGTGCAAGAGGACTTGTACTCTGCCTTCCCTTTCATGGTTGCCCGACGGGAGGCCTGCCTGAGCCATCTCGGGGCCACAGACAATTGGGTAATTGGCCCCGTGCTCCTGTGTGAAGGGCAGACTATGCTAGGCAGGAGTTTGGCTCTGAGGTCCAGCCTGAATGTAAAACTGAAAAGTTCTGAATTTATTAAGGGCTTTCTTTGGGGCTGGAATATGCAGTAGATTTTCTATCCCTCTCAATTCTCTCTTAAAATTTAGCGCTGACATAAAAATGATGGATAACAAATTATTCCAGGGAAAATGATACTGAAAGACTCTTCTAACGGTGGAGACAGAAGTGTAGGCCGGGTGAAGAGATACATATGACCCAGATGACTCAGAGGAAACAGGAGAGGGTGCACTCATAGAAACTACATCTGCATGATGTTAGGGCTGAGGCAAACAAGTATTGTTATTCGCACTCTTGAAGTATGGAATTTGTTCTGAGCTGCTGGCATTTTTATGAACTCAATAACATCATGTCTTTTGGGTATTCATCACCCAGCCTTCTCTGATGGGAGACTGCAGCATCCCAGCCAAGGAGCAGGAAAGACCCAAACCTACAAATGATACAGGCAAAGTGCCATCACTCACACAGGAGCACCCAGACCCCCTCACAGGTCTCCCCAGGGCTCTGCCAGCCTGTCTGTGCTGGATGGAGGCTGTGGGTTAGAACCATGAAGTCACAAGGGACCTGTCACCCAGATTCAGTTAATGGTGGCAGGGAGGGGCCTGACAAGCACATGTTAAAGCAGGACATAGGGAAGGAAGGAAGGACATAGGGAGGGAAGGAAGGACACAGGGAAGGAAGGGGTTTTGAGACTGAGTCCAGCCGTGTTTGTGCCTGCAATCTTATGTGGATGGACCTCACACCCTCCCAGATCCTGCCTGGCACTTCTAGTCCATAGTCATGTGGTGATGGTGGGACAGTGCTTGTGTCCCATCCTCCAGCCCTCCTCTGACAACTGGCCACACCGGCCCTGTTTTAGAAGGAAACAGATTGTGGCCAGCTAGCTGGGATGGCTCAGAAGAGCTCTGTAGACTTCTCCCTGGCATGTGCCACCACATCCAACAGGACAACTTATGAGAAACCGCTGGCTAGTGTCAATATCTTGGTTACCATGGCAACTCCATCGCTGCTGAAAGCTGGCACTGTGTTAGTGCCGAGTCTTAACCTTCTCTGGGCAGCTCCTGCTTCTTTTCTCTGAAGAGAAAGAGGCTTGTTGGTGAACTCTGTCTGCGATGGCTCCTAAGCTACAGCCACTCAAGTGACTAATTTGTTCTTCTGTGTAGGTTTTAAGACACAGACCCACAGCTGTTACAGTGTCTGCCTGTGCTCTGACCTCTGGCTCCCGTGGAGCTGATGGTGTCCTTGGTCTGTTGTCCATTGGTTGCTGAGGGCCAGGGCTCCATGCCATGTGGAAGCCATTCTACCACGTTCCTGACGCTGTGCTCACCAGGTGAAGCTCAGATGCTTAGCTGAGAGGGGTTCTTCCACTCCAGCCTGTCAGTGCTGCCGTGAACATTGAATAAATCAAAGCCATTCTGAAGCCTCCATGGCTGACACAGGAAGTGTGGCAGCCACACACACTGCAACCCTTACTTGGCACACTGCTTCCAAACCATCCCCTTCCGTATACAGCTGTGGGCGGGCCACCTTCTGCACCTAACTGCTCGAGAGCTGCTCTTCTGTCCTCTCAGCCATGCCTGGTGTAGAGACAGGAATGTGGACCATTTTTCACTTTTTGCAAATGAGCATGGGACTTGGTCATTGTGTCGAAGGAAGCCTTCTACGAGTAGCACGCTTTCTGCTGTGTCCTTCTGGATGAGCGTCTAACGTCTGCTGTCACCTGTGGTGACAGAAGCGTTGTCCTCACCATGGTGCCTCCTTAATTAATTCCGACTCACACAATCTGGAAAATGTCTTGTTGTGTTTACCCCCAACCCCCTTCATACACCAGAGCTCTGCCTTGGAGCTCAGTTTCCCCATCTGGAGCTACTGGCATGGTTGCTCAAGATCCTCAGGGCTGCCCAGGACTAGTTAGAGTGAGTGTGAGAGTGTTTAGTCACTGTGAGCTTGACTGCCCAACCCTGACACATGCACACGGGAGCAGGACTAAACTTGGTTTAAGTGGGGCTATTCTTGCAAAGGAAGGCGAGGCGTGGGCAGCCATCGCTGCAGGGAAAGGTTGAAGCTCCATTCCTAGAACGTTGTGGCATGGGCAGCTTTTCACTGAAGACAAATATAAGCCCTCAAAACATTCATGGACAGCTTTACAAGGGGAAAGAAGCAAGTAAGTAAAGGGACCCCACTACGGTGCAGCTTCATTATGACCAATGGGTGAGCTCAGATGGTCCAAGGCCACGTGGTTCAAAACCCCACAGCAACTGCTAACTAATCAAAATGGTTTCAAATAGCAGCAGACAAGATGGAAACACACCAGAATTTAAAACATATATGTTTCTCTGTGTCTCTGTGTGCTTCTGGGTATGGGTGTGTATGTGTGAGCATGAGTACCTGTGGTGGCCAGAAACGTTGAAGCCTCTGGAGCTGGAGATGGCCAATGTGCATGCCGAACTCAACTGTGGCTCTCTTGTAGGAGCAGTGTACACTCTTAAACAGAATGCGATTTCTCTAGCGCCAAGACACTTTGTTTATTTAAAATCCACAGTGGGCAGGAAGCATAGGCAGCACAGGAATAGAAGAGGCAGTGCATTACTACCGCGATGCTGAACGTAAGTGGGTTAGGACCAGTCATGGGCTGCACTTTCATGCCATGATGTGGGAAGAGAGACAAGTCCTGCAATGCTTGTCAAAGGAGTGCGGGCTGTGTCGCTCTCAGGCGAAGGAGACCCCGGGCTGCCCAAGTGAAACAAGGACCGTTTCTAATGTTGACAGGTTCTGCTAACCAGGAAACCATAGCCCTAAAGACATGTTTACAAAACACCTGAACGAGCAGAAAAACGAACCAAAACCAGAGATCCACTGAATGATGGGGTGAATGGGCCAAGTTCAGTAAAAATGTCCGGACTCAAGGGAAATGGTCAGGGGCCCTGCAGGTCTCACTAGCAGCTCACAAGGGCATGCTGGGTGCCAACAGCCTCTGTCCAAGCGTTCATTGCCTGCCACTTAAGCTGGCATCAAAGTCTGTATGTAGTTTGAAGGGTTGAAATCATACAAAGTATATCTGGCTATGAGGGAATTAAATTAAAAACTAACCAAAGATCTATCTAGATATTCCTAACTTCTGCACTTTCATCAGCACCACACTTCCGGCCTAGTTCATGAGTCAAGCAAGTGAAAGGGAAATGAGAACACACCTCGGCTGAGAGGATGATTACCACAGGGTGCCGTTACGTCTGTGGGCTGCAGCACGCAGCACTGACAGCTCATGTGTGCCTTTAGGTGCGCACACTCAAAAGTTCAAATTGATCGTTTTAACCTTACCTTTAGCAGCTGGGGAGAGAAGAGGAAATTAAACTCAGAGGAATTGGAAGGAAGGAAATAATAGAGAGGGCAAAACTCAGTGAAACAGCACCAGTCAGTCAATGAGGACAACCAAAATCTAAAGATAATTAACTTCTAAATAAAACCTCCCCAGCTAGGCTAATCAGGGCTGGAGAGGGTTAACAGCTCCAGGAATGGAAGAGGGAACATGGCCAGAAATTCTACAAAATGAGAAAGGTAGTGAGGGGTTGGTTCTAACACCTGCACAGCAGTAAACGGAGCCTGCTCAGGCTACCTGAAGGCCATTAAATAGATTTGTCATTAAGTGCTCTTCCAAGAGACCATGGCACACTCAGGTGACTTTGCTGGGGACTTCTGAGAGTCTTTCAGAGAACAGAGGAAGATTGGGCACTTTCCACTTCCTACCAGTCAGTATAACTCAGACACCAAAAAGAGACAAGGACATTACAAGAAAATTAGAAACCAACATTTCTCATTAACACTGATGCCAAAATCCCTAAGAAAGCATTAGCAAATTGGCTCTCCTAATGTCTAAAAGTGGCACTACATCATGACTATGTGGGATTTACCCCAGACATGCCAGGTTCACTCTACAGTCAAAAATTTATCAATGTAATTGACCACATTAACGGAATATAGGAAGAAACCTTACAATTATGTCAATAGATCCAGAAAAAGCAGGTGACAAAATTCTGGGACCACTCATCTAAAAACCATGACTTAGCTAGACAAAGAGGAAGCTTTTGTATACAAAGACAATAAGGGATTTGCAGGGTTGGTCCTGGTGAGGTCAAAGCTTTTCCCCATGCTGAGAACAGGTCAAGAATGCTTGTCCTTGCTATTTACCTTCAGTGTTGTCTTGGAGGCCAGGCTGCCAGACAACCAGAGAGCTGGACATAGCAGACAGTTAGAGAGCCAGACAGCCAGACAGCCAGATAAGCAGACAGCCAGACAGAGAGCTAAGATATAGATAACTAGAGCCAGAGAGCCAGACAGCCAGACAGCCAGACAGCCAGAGAGCTGGGCAGCCAGGCAGTCACATAGCCATGTAATCAGAGAGCTAGGTAGACAGAGAGCCAGACAGGCACAAAAGCAAATTGAAAAGAGTTTACTGGCAGAGCCTGAGTTCAACTTTATGTATATCATATTTAGAAAATTGTAAAGAATTTGCCAAAAGAGACATGGGATACAAGGTCAGTATGTTAGCTGTGGTTAGATTTCTGAATATTAGAAGTTAACAACTGGAAAAAAAACATTTTGGAACCAAATACCATACGTTACATGGATGGCCATAAAAATATATAGGCGAAATCCAAACAAAGCTACTCGAAGCCTTCACACCGGACCCCACCTCACACTGTAGTCATTGAAACGGGCCTGAGTACATGGTGCCTCACTGATGAGTGAAGACAGTACAGTGTGCTAGTCCTGTCAGACTGCTCTGTAGAGCCGGTGGCATTTCAAATCTGTATCAAGATTTTGTGTAGAAATTAGCAGGAGTATGGTAAAATTCCTACAGAGGTGCAGAGGATCTGAGAGAAAGTCATTTCTGAGGGAAGAACTGAGGAAGAGGATCATCCTCTTGGTTTCAAGGCTGGGCCAGAGCTGCAGTGGTGAGAGTGTGTGTGGGCACGAGGTGGTGATGGAGTGGAGAGGGAAAACCCAGTCAGGAGTAATCAGGAGGGAGCCTGGGAGGAAGTATTTACAATGCGGATGTGACAGAAGGTCCCTCATGCCCCATGTTTACAAGGTAAGAACCCAACTTAACAACAATCAGAGTACTCAGATACTTCTGAAAAGATGGACGGCCAGCCAGGAACACCTGAAAACCACTGAGCCTCATTAGTCACCTGGGAAATCACACTGAAGCCTCAGTGACATGTGGCTGTGCACACTCAGTACAGCAGCCAGGGGAAGGACAACCAGTAATCAGCGAGGACAATAGCAGAAGTCTCCAGCATGCCTGCCGTGATAGCAAATGGAGTTTCTCAGAAAATTAACCCTCCTCTCCATGATGACTCAACAGCTCTATCTCCCAGGGGTTTTGTCTTTTTGGTTTTGGTTTTGTTTTTTTTTTTTTATAAGAAACACATGTTTATATTCATAAAACAAGGCTCGTGTTTGAAGAGCTCACACATGCTAAGTCTCAGGTGCACAAGTAGGACCTTCTGGAACTGACAGAATGACCAGGTGATAGGAATCCGAGTGTGTTCCCTGGATGGGGCTCCTGGTGACAGGACACATTCTTCACCTTGACAGGGATGCAGACCCCACAGGTGAATTCTGTCTGCAAAACTCATCAAAAAGCATGCATAGGTCTCTGTGTTATAAATTATACATTTAAAAAGCCAAGAAACTCTTTTTAAAGTTCTGGCTAGAAAAAAAAAAAGTTAAGACCCAAACCCAGTGAGTGAAACCTTGGAGATACGCTTTTCAAACTAGGAACTTGAGGTTTGTGCTGGGAAACCTGCCCAGGCTTTGGGGCAGAAGAGTGTACATTGTTCCCCTCAGCTGAGGGGACTCCCTGAACAAAGCCATTGGTCTGGAGTGCTCTAACCGCAGAGTCGTCTAAGTGGGGAGGAAGCACTGCCCTTGCTGTGTCCCCAGACTTTAGGGAGCACTCTGGACCCTCCAGTGAGAGGGGTGTGTGTGTGTGTGTGTGTGTGTGTGCATGCCTGTGTGTTTGTGTTTCTTGCATGCAAGTGAGGATTCAGGACTCTGCTTTGGAGTGAAGGTAAGACAGCAAAATAAAGGAACATCAAGTAGTGAGGACTGTCGTCCATATTGGGGACTTTAAACTATCAAAATCAGCTGCAGAAAGCGGGCAGACCTTGCCAGGGTCCTAGTTCTAGCTCCTCAGAACCTCCCTGCCCAGTGGCAGCTGCTAGCCACACATGGCTGTTTCCGTGAGTCACAATTAGGATGAAGAAGACTTCAGCTGCTCGTTCCTAGCTGTGCTGCGAGTACTAAAGCCACACCCTCAGGTTCTCGCCGCTCTACTTCAGCAGAGGCAGAAGGCATGTCCATGCTTTCAGTTCTGTCAGCAGTGCAGCTTCAGAACAGTTAGCAAAGTGTGCCCTGTGGCCAGCAACACACACAGAACTGGGGGAACTGAAGGAGAAGTCCTGGGTGTGGGCCTCAGAGACTCAGAGCCTCTGCTCCGGAGAGAGCGAGCCTGAAAACAGCTGTGATTTTTAAATAAACTTTAAGCAAAGTTAGAGAACTTAAACATCCATCAACAGCCGGTGGAAGGGGTAAGCGAGCTGGAGAGCTGGCTACACGGAGCTCTCGAGTGACTGTTCCAGGACCGTCGGGGGAATGGAAAGAAAGGTGTCCTTAGCGCATATCTGACACTGCCTTTCTCTAAAAGTATAGCCAAAGCAAACGACAGTGGCACAGACAGGGATGCCGAGCAAGTGATAAGCACGTTTTACGTTAGGGGACAGTTGACCTGCAGTGTCTCAGCTCTCGAGGATAGAGCTGGCTGTCCTGCCAGTACATTGCTTCTCAGACAGTGGGAGGATGCTAACGCCCAAGGCTCTTGGACTGACTCATGACACACTTTCATAAATATATATGTGTGTATTATATATGCACACACAGAGAGAACGATGTATTATGTCTGTCTGTCTGTAGTCACTTCTCATGTGTGTAGTGTGCATTTGTGTGCTCGTGCACACAGAGGCCTGAGGCTGATGGCAGGCAGCATCCTCTACTGCTCTTGCTCCTTATTCACTGAGGCAGGGTCTCTCAGTCAAACACAGACTCATCGTTTGGCTAGTCTTGCTAACCAGCTTTCTCTGGGTCCCCCTTGTCGCTGCCTTCCAAGGTTGAATTGCAGATGGAATACCATTTTACATAGCATTTCTCATGTGTCCTGGGACAACAGTTCCAATTTTTACACTGTCATGGCCAAAGCTTTAACCACTGAACCATCTCCCCTACTCAGATGCTAGCCCCCCCAACACTGATTTTTATGTATTACCTAATGTTTAATTAAATAATCTTTAAAACCCTTAAAATTGTAGTTTTTGAGGATTATGTGTAGCTAACTTTTCCAAAAAAGTAAATAAAATACCAAAAATACTGTCTTTGACCCTCCGATTAGGCAAACCTTTCATTCCTGTAATCGTTGGTTGTCACTTCTGCTCTAACTGCAGCTTAGCACTTACTCTGCCTTTAAAGGATGGAGAAGGGCTGGGAACACAATGCTGGGCAGAGCTTTCCAAATCGGACTTGAGCAGGATCAAGACTGGGTGCTAACACTCAGTTGTCAGCGCCTGCTTCAGGAAGCTGGTATTAGGTTAGAGAAAACCTCTTTAGCCTTTTCTTTTCCTTCTTTTCTCTTTCTTTATTCTGTAGCAAACCCCTGTTGAATGCGTCTGTTGTAAGCCTGAAGATAAGCCGTGCAGCGGGGATCTAAGCCGTCAGCACGGCAGACGGAGAGCTCAGGCACTTTCCCTTCAGTGTGCGAACTGTGAGGTCACACAAGGGCCCTCGCCCTGCAGTACTTATGGCTGAGCTATTGTCCCTCACCAGCAGTATAGAGAGAGAACAGCTAGCTAGACCCTGTCTAGAAGGAGTCACACCGATGCCCACATGCACGAGTATAGGTACGTGGGTTATCTGCGTGTGCGTCCTGCTCACTGTTGACTGCAATGCAAACTAAACTCAGCCCTATGAGATCATGTGCCCAGATTAAGATTCTCATGTGCATTAGCGCCTACTGGAATGAACAGCTTAGTTAGTGGACTGTGTCTCATCCCTAACTGACTGCCATGTCTGGCTGAATCCACCAAAGGTGACATCTATCATCTTCAGTAAGTTACCCAAGGGGCCGATGGTGAGGGCAGAGGATAGGCCACCGTTTCCTTTACTGTGAATTTAGAATGTAGCCAGTCTCTGGGCAGAGGCCATGGGATCACTGTGTTGTTCATCATACAGCAGAGTCTGTGGTTATCTCAGGTAGGTTTTATTTTAAACAGTGGTCCGTCTCCTCTGAGATACCGTGTGTGGGAGACAGTGCATGTCCAGCAGAGGAGAGCACACAGTCTGCAGTGAGCTTTGTAAGTCACAAGGAGTGTGGGTAGACCACCATCACTGTAGGCCAGACACACGATCAGTCCCCGGTCAGAGAAAATGCAGGCCACTCTAGAAAGTAACACACATTTTGTTCTCTTGTTGGCCAGAGTCAGCCCCTAAGATAAACTGAGGAAGACATGAAATGTGGCATCTCTAGGCCTGTTCATGTTTCCAGTAGGAGTGAGGAGGAACGAACGGCACAGAGACTGACGATATAGACCTGGACTCCAGTCCACCCAGGCCTCCATGCGGAGTGTTCTGTGTGGTGGCAGGACCGAGGGTGCATCTGCCCACCGAGCTCTGTAGTGCTGTTTACTAGGGGAAGCAGAGCGTGCACAAGAGACCCCATAGTCCATCTGTTCATTGCCTGGCAGAATGTGAGCATGCTCACACCTGCTGCATCCCTGTATCTTACACAAGATGGAGTACAACGGAGGAGTGAGCCAGGAGCCACCGACAAAGAGGCCCTCTGAAGAGGGAGTCACGTGGAAGGGGCAGGAGCGAGGCCCAGCCTCTCAGAACTCTCTGCTTCTCACTTTAGAAGCATGGATTGCTTTATTTAATTATTAAACCAAAGTACACCAAGTTAAGAAACCTGTCCTCGAAAACCAGAGTAAAACTGATTTTTTTTTAAAATCCTAAGCTCCATCAAGTTTGTGCTTTAGTTATCCAAAGGGAACTGCATCAGAGAGACTTTCCAGCTGTTGTAGTGTGCAGTCCGTGAAGAAGACCGCTCAGGCTGTGTGTGTGCGTGTGTGTGTGTGTGTGTGTGTGTGTGTGTGTGTGTAATAAAAAATAAAAAATAATAATAAAAAATAAATTAAGAGCAGTACTCGACAAACATTCACAGTAGTAATATTAGTGTTGTTTTGAAACTGTTTACACTGACTGAAATGCGTATTTACATATGTATATTAGGGAAAAACAAATAGGTAATTATGATAATGCCATAGGAACTAAGATTTTTTATTACCAGAGAGAAGAGAATCAAGCATGAATTCAAAGACTTAAAGTATATGTAATCTTAAATATGAATTAAGACTTGGCTTAAAATTATGATGCCTTTCTTTAAAAAAAAAAAGAAATTATAATACCTAGTTCTTCATGCAAAATCACTATATCCGAAAGGAATGTGGGGAGGGGAACAGCCCTGCCTCAGCCCTCCACTATGTCCTATGAGAAGGGACCAGGGCTTCATAGGAAAGGCCTGGTTTAGGATGCCCCAGATGAGCTAAAGGGGCATCAGGAGGCCTTCCTCAGGGCCATTTACTGGGGTAAGCTATATGTCTATGGATTCATTGTAATTTCTAAAGAAAACCCTAGTTTTCCTTTAGAGACAGCTATCACCAGCTGGTAAACAAGTGGAAAGATTCAGGCGTGCATGTATCCTCCTGGTGACCAGGCAGTCTTGGAATGAGCACACTTTCTTCAGGGAGAAATGCAGGTGTAAGTGCAGAGGGGGCAGGAGACCGTAGTGTGACTGTACAGAAACAGTGAGCCAAGGCAGTACTCACCAGCCCCTGGGAAGCCAGCCAGGGGAACTTGGCAGTGGATGACCCTGCCTGGCTGCACTTGGACCCAGAGCTTGCAGGGAGCTGTTTGACGGATGGTTATGTATGGCAGCACCTGGGCCTCTCGCTCCATCATTATATCGTAAGAAGGAGACCATGGGCATTCTGTGTCTCCTGATAGTATAACTATGCCAAATACCTCAGAGTACAAACCTAGCCTTTCAATTTGAGTCCAGTTTCCAGGAAGTACCAGGGAAGAAGTACAGGTAGGACCCCCACTGTAGGAATGGCCCTGTCAAGACTAGGGTGGACTCCCCTTTTAACAAAAGACTGGTTCTCAAAGAAAACAAGACACAGGCGTGGGACTGGGAGGGTCTGAGACAGGCTGGAAGGCAGGACACCGACTGTTCCACGCATCGAGAGCTTGCATTTGAAGCCCATCAGGGCAGAGCAGCACTGAGTGGGCGTGGGATTTGGAGGCTCGTTGAGTTACACTGAGGAAATGGAACAGTTTCAGGTGGGAATGTCTCTGCTTTTAGAAAAGAGCTTTTGGCTCTAGAAGAAGCAGTTTGTGGTGTAGCACAGTGCCCAGGGTGGCTTTTGAATGATCCAGTGGTGTGAGGTTGGGGTGGGGTTGGCAAGGAGACTCCTTGATGGAGCTGCGATCCTCATACATCCCAGTAATGAACAGGTAATCTCCTCACATGGTGCTTTTGAAGGGGCTTGTTTGAAAATGCTTTTAAAACGCTACCCCATTCAGGGCTAGGTTGTGGGTTTCTATAACTACCATTTGCTCCCTAAACAGCTTCCCTATGAGCTGTGAGCGCACTAGTCTATGGGTATACACACAGGTATGTAGAAGGTAGCTTGAGACTCTGTCCCTTTAGCCAAACAAAAACAACAACAACAAAAATCCCAGAACCAAAAAAACAAAACAAAACAAAAAAAACCAAAAAAACCCCAAACACCCATAATTGGGCCTATGACCTCCTCAACTGGCTTTAGACTTGGTTCACAGTAAGGTATAAGTTCCAGTCTGTGCATCTGGGCCTTAAGTCCAGAACAGAAAGCTGTTAGGGTTATTTTTTAAAAGACGATGATGACATAAGATTGTGAGGGAAATGGGGAGGTCTGGAAAGTTAGGCGGAAGTGGATATGATCCAGATGTGCTCTATTCATTAACCAAGTCATGCACACGCACACCCCATGCACTGGCAGGCATGTATGCACACACATATACACATAGGCATGCACATGCCCACACACCACATACTTCCCTCCCTCACCCCACCCCAACTTCTCTCCCCCTTCCCCCTACTCACACACTTAATAGGTCTGGCCTGAGCAAATGAGTGCAGGAAGCCTGCAGGTGGTGAGAGGCCACAGCAGCCACAGGCTGGAACCTGGGGGTGAGGTCAGCTCGCCTGACTGGGAGCCCCACTCATCTGGCTCTCACTCTCTCTCATTGGGCTGCAGGTCCCCTGTCTCCTCTCATCAGGAACTCTTCTCTTGGTCTACTTCCTGCTAAATCTGCAGTTCCCTGGGGGAAGGTCTGTTAGGTGATCCCTTTTGTTGAAATTGGTTTCAAAGCAATAAAAGACACATTCACAGCCCAATTTGCAGGGGGACAGGTGCCAGTGTTTGTTCAAGGCTGGTGGTCCTGGGCCCTTTAAGTGCTCAGCCATCAGCTATGGTCAGGGGTCAGGGGTCAGAGTGGCTCAGCAGGAAGCTACCAATTAGCAAATGATGTGGAAGTTTGCACAGCATCCCTTCACTCTCTCATTATCTTTTTCATTTGTGAATCCCCACTGAGAGCAGAAGTACGGGGTGCAGAGGGGACCCACACAAGGGGAAGGAAAGGCCTCTCTTCTAGAAGCTTGTATCCCAGCAAGTGGTTCTTCATCTCTGCTATGGGTGGGAGTCATCTCTCTGGAGCTTGTTACAATGAAGGTTCCTCGGCCACCACCAGGAGCTCCATTTCTGTCTACCCTAGGACAGAGTGTCTGTGTGCCCACCAGTGCACCTTCCATGCTGGGAGCTGAGTGTGAAGGCCGTAGGTCACATGAGGTCCAGCCACTGTCCTCAGGAATCCCCAGCTCAAGGTCATCTCAGGGACACCGGTTGTTCCCGTCTCAGTATCAGGCACAGCTCCTCTTGTTTATTTCTACATTGCCAGCTCCTCCTACAGGTTCCAGTTCCAACTGGAATCCCCACCAGCACCACAGAAGCCTAACTTGCCAGCCCGCACTCAGGTCTTCATTGCCTTCTAAGACGTGGTTGGCTCTGTCCCCTCTCCAGGTGGATGTGGCTCCCGAAGGCCACCTGGTGCCCATGGTGGACGGCCAGGCAGTGTAGCCTTAGCTTCAGGTGAGACTCCCATGTGGCCCAGTTGGGGCTCATGTCAAGGGGTATCTCTTGGGGGAGTAGACTTGTTGTGGTTCTTTTCTGATGGTCCAGAGCCTTGGAATGCAGGCCTTGTGGTCTGGCCCCCATGCTTCCTAAGACCTCAGGGTTTATCACGTTATGTCTGCCTCTCTTCAACTGAGAAATGCATGCTGACTTTTCACATTGCTGCTCTCCCTGAGGTTTATGTGGCCGCCATTGGCTCCACCATGCACAGCCAACAGTTTGGAGTGCAAAGCTGGTTTTGCATTTGGTTTTTTGAAACAGTCCTGTTGTATATCCCTGACTGGCCTAGAACTCCCTATGTAGCCTACACTGGCTTCAAACTCATTGTAGGTCTCCTGTTCCAACCTTCAAATTCTGGGATTCCAGCATCAGACACGATGACAGCTGAGCATGGGCCTTTGTGCTGTATGTTTAGCCAGCCTTATGTTTAAGGACTGGAGAACCAGAGATTCTGTGTGGTTGTGTAGGTGAGGATGGCACTGAGACAGGACAGTGACTTGTCTGTTGTCCTGTGGATGGGAGCTGTTACAGGGGCCTGTCTGGCTGCAGTGGCCCTATGTTCCCACAGAATAGAAGGTGTTGGGGGTTAGGGGGTGGGTTCCTACATCTAGGGACCACTGGAGGTGGGTACATTCCCTCAGGAATCCCCTGGGGAAGGCCAGTGAATAATGCAATGTCCACAAGTGTCCTTGAGTGGTGGGGGGATTAAGCTCCCAGAGCACAGGATAAGAGTAGCAATCAATGGAAGGAGCCCAAAGGTCTCAGCCAACAAAGACCTTAAAGGAGGGCAGGAGAAGGGCTTTACCAGCTCTGAGAATAGGGGCCAGTCCTTGGAGAAAGTGGATGGGAACCCCAGGCAGAGGACTGGAGTGATGGCGCAGGCTTGGCAAGCACACAGTGGCAGTGGTGCCCAGGGGTGCAGGCTGTTCAGTCTCTGCTGGGGATGCTGCTGCCCAGGAGAGCAGCCCAACCCCTGACAGGGCCTGACTGCAGCACTGCAGCTCCCTTGCTCATTTTCTGCCCGCTTGCCCTTTGGGCTAAGTTGGCTTTGCACAGAGGCTTTGAGTTACTAACTGGCATGATGTCATTTCTTTCTTCAAAGTAAAATTAATCAGGGCCCACAGCAGTATCTTTTCCTTTGAGTTTCCTTTGAGTTTGCCAGGAATGTCCTTGACACAAATTTAAAAGTGTTGGAGTGTTTCAGGTTGCTGAGGGTGTCATGGGTTCCTGCACGACAGCACTGATAGACCAGACAGTGGCACAGCATCTTCTAAAACTGCTGAGTTGAGTAGACTTGGGATGGTAAGGTCTGAGACGTGGGAGGGGGGCATGGTAGGTCAATTTTTCTTTCCTTAGGCCCCCCTACAGTCCTTCAGTGCTTGTATAATTCATGGAGTTTTGACCCAACAGCATTAAAAGGGTGCCTTTGATTTCCTCTATCAAGGAGAAAGCATTTGCAGGCAGTGTGCTCCCTGTGATGTGAGACATGGTGGTAACAGACAGCCCTGTGATCCCACACTGTCCCACGTATGTGCCCTGAGTGTCTGTGCTGGGGGACCCTTGCTCAAATATGTAAGTCAGGCTCACCCTTTATGTGTGCTTCTTGGCTGCCTTTTGCTGGGGTTCATTTGTGTGCTGGAGGTTGTTCTTTCCTCACAGGCCCAAACCAAGATCCTGGATCTGGTTCAGAGGGGCTTAAGGGTGCTCTCTGCTTCCCATGATCTCTAGATTCTTCCAGACAATCTGCTAGAATAACTGGTTGACCCCTTCAGAGACACCAGCCACACAGAAGTGGAGCTCCTTACGGAATATTGATTTCTTGTTAGTTAATGGAATATTAAAGGGACCTAGAGACATAGTACCAGAAAACACCTTCAGATTCGCAGGCAGACCTTGACCTGCATGGCTACTGACTGTGATGATGAATTTATACTTCAGTTTGCTGATCCATCATGCTCAGGCAGTTAGACAAGCAGTGTTCTATAAGTTTCTGTGAGTATTTTTAGAGTGCGATTAACAATTAAACTTAGGGGACTTTGTATAAAACTGATGTCTCTCTGTCACATAGAGGGGACTTATCTAATCTCTGAAGGCCATAATAGATCAAAGACTGACTTTATAAGCAAGAAGGAAGTCTGTTGGTATATGGCCTTTGACCTTGAACTGCTTTTTCTGGGTCTCTGGCTGCATGTGTCATATCAGCTCCTAGCATGAACATATATGCGTGGATGGAGACACACACAGATGGTCCCCCACCCCACCCCTCTTTCTCTCTGGCTTTGTTTCTCTGGATGTCCCTTATGAATACATTAACCAGAAATTCCTGACAGTATTATTTCCTGTGTTATGATACCTGCTGGCTTTTGAAGAATAGCTTCAGTTCAGGAGTCCTGATGTATTGAGGGCACCAACCAAAATCCCAGGAGCTGGCATAGACCATGAGGGTCATCTTATTCCCAAAGGCTTCCTTTCTAAGATTGCAACAATGAGAATCTGCCTCGTGATACACAGATGTGCTAGCCAGTGACCTTTGTCATTTAAGCAGCTGGAATGCTCTCAGACATGGACAGACACCTGCCAATAAGTATCTGGCCAAAGCTAATGCAGGTTGGCGTAGAGTTGATAGATCGGTCACTTTGAAGCCGGCTCATTTGTGCTCCACGATTTGGCCGCATAATGAAGTGTGATTTACAGTTCTCATTACTGGCCTATGCACCAAACACAGGGATGTTGGTGTGAATTTTAAAAGGGCCGTGCTCTGCATTACCGGCAGGTAATTGTGTCATGCAGTGGCCTGCTGATGAATATTTCAAAGGAAATCATGGCCCAGCATTTGCCTGCACAGCTGAAGTTGGTATATTTGAATCTGAGCAGAGACTGGGAAATAGTCTCCTTCATTTGAATGGCCTCAGAATACATCTATGTAAATACGTGTACATCGGGGATCTCCTGGTGCCAGAAGGCCAGTCAGTTTTTCCAGTGCCAAAACTTATAAGTATAATTTAATGATGCAATTAAAGGTGAAAAATTGTTCCTTTTACCACTTTACTATACACACACACACACACACACACACACACACACACACACACACACACACCCTCAACAAACTGAAAGCGATTATAGATGAGTTTTGGTTTTTTTCCTGCCTTATTTATTACATTTTAAAAACTGCACATCATATGTAATTTGCATTTAGTTAATCTGTAGTCACCTTTGAACTTCATTTTATTTTGAAAGTCACATGGAAACTACTGGAAACTGGTATTCAGGGTTGGGAAACCTGATGTCATGGTATCAAGGTTTACTTTTTCCCTTCCTCTGGTAACTGATGGAGGGGAGTTGCTGATGGACAAGAGTAGCTGACAGACAGGAGAGGCCAATGGTCAGAGGTAGCTGATGGACAGGTGTGACTTCTCCCCTTGGGTGCCTCTATGCTCCAGGATGCTGGTGCTTAGACCAGGGGCAGGCAGTTTCTAACAGAACAAGTGGTCAGAAGTCCCACAGCTCAGGGCCAGGGGAAGAGGTGTGGCCAGGAGAGGAGGAACAGCTGAGAACATTGCCAGAAAGAAGGCACTGGGCAGGACTGCCCAAGGTCATGATAACCAGACTGCCAGGAGATGAGGCCATTGAATCTGCCTAGCAGGGCAGAAGGCTGAGCAGACTACTCTTGTCTTTACATCCTGTGGTTCCCAGGCCTGGGATACCCAGATGGAGGGACCCTACAAATAGGTAAGACTGTTAATAGCTATGGAAGACCATGCAAAATTGGTCTCTGGTGTTTTTCTTAATTAGGAAAATGTGTAATATACAGAAAAGTCCGGTAATAATTCAACAAATACCCATGTACTCAATACCCAGGATATTAAATCTAAGAGTTTTTTTTTTTTAATATCCTGCCTTGGGTCTTTCTTTATTTATTTAGAAATTAAGTTTTATATGTACCTGAAAGTCTTTTCCCTTCCTTTCTATAGCTAAGTGCCTTGAAATTGGCTTTTATCATCCCCTTTGTAAACTGTTAGTCTATTAATCAAATGTATATATCCATAAACAATTTAGTAGTACACTGGATACACAGTCTGTTAATAGCATCACGCTTAAACTTCATTTACAGCATGATTAATGCAGCTCTGTGTTGCTAGCATTGGTCTGTCGTGATGGATTTGGGTCTGTTGCTCTTGTACTTCAGTTCCTCGATGGCTGGAAAGGCTGGGCTCTATTCGTTCCTCAGTCACACAGCTCAACAGTGACTGAGTGTGTTGCAACTACAAATAACTCTAAGCCTGACCTCTGACCTTGTTACCTGTCTCCACCACTGACTTTGTACTAATCTTCACCTTTGACCTTGTACCCATCTCCACATGCCCTTGCCCTAGAGAACTTGAAGAATAGCATTTCCTTTTTTACAGGGTTGGTGGGATTTTAAATTGGCATAGTCATTATAGAAACCAGTTTGCCATCTCCTGAAAGTTAGAGATATGCCATATGGTCTGTGATCCTGCTGTGGAGTTAAGTCAGTCCTGAGGGACATCTGCACCCAGGGTCCTTGCAACATTATTCCTGATAACCAAGGCAGGAAAGGTCCTTGATGTCCATTCTCAACAAGACATGGTGGGCAAACTTGCATGTCATTCTAGCTATATGTGGCATGCAGCCATATGCATATTCTGTGTATCAGTATATAACATATAATATATATTAAATATGTGAGCATTATCCGGGGAGGAGGGCTTGCCTTTCATGTTCCTTGGAGGACATTGCACTAAGCTAGGCACAGAAAGACAAGTACTGCATGACCTCACTAGCATGTGAATCTAAACCGGTTGAGCTCACAGATGTAATGATGGTGGTTGCTGGGGCCTGGGGTGGGGAATGGGGCTATCTGAAAGGGTGTAGAGTTTTAGTTATCTAGGACCAGTGAGCTCTGACATGGAGAACACAGGCTACTGACTACCTTAAACAATTCTGAATAGAGAGTTGACGTTTGCTGAGAAGGGAGTCTGATGAGTTTTCGTCACATACAGAGGTAATTGCAGGGTGACAGATGTGCTGATGAGCTTGATTGTGGGGACTCGGCTCACACAGAGCCATGCCCACTGTGCTGGTTCTATATCCTCAGTTTCTTCTTGACAGCTCCATCTTGGTAAAGCTTAGAGACACAGTACCTCACACTAAGAGGGCACTTGGGAGACTCCAGAGTCTGATGTAGCCGTGTGGGCTGAGGCTTTCTTAGTGGTCTTTTCTCAGCATACCAGACTCTGCCAAGACTTGTCTGTCTCTTAACCGGGGTATGGGGGACTGAGGACTGCTAAGAGGAGCTCCGAATGACTAAGGAAGACCATGTCAAAGGAGGGGTGCTGCCATTCCAGGGTGAACAAGGTAGGAGGGCCCTCTCCCAGCAGATCTGTCTTCAGGGTACAGTGGGAGCAGCAAGGTGCATTCAGGCACAGCCATGACTCATCTCGTCATCTTTTCACCCTGATGCCATTGTCACTGGGTCACAGTGTCACCTTCATCTCTGTCTTATACAGAGCTGCCCTACTCCTCCATCCCACAGCTCTATGATGGATCAGGTGGCAGTCATTACTGCCTGTCATCATAACCAGCAGCTCTTCCCCGTGAGTGACGTGTAGACTCCAGGGACATCTGCACATGGGGCTTTTTGCCCCTGGTATCTGGCTATTCTTCGTAGGTGTGGGCCAGGTGTCTGTGGGAAGCCTGCAGTTGTTGGGAGCGTAGTTGCTGCTCTTGACTTTCTGAGTCCACACGGTATAGAAAAGTCACAACTGGATATGAACTGTGGATGAGTGCCTTCCTCACAGACATTCCCAGTATGGGAGAATGTTCTAGAGGAAATGTTCTTAGCTGCCCATTCTATGCTTTCATTGCTAGGATCACTGCAGAGGTGGAAATCTGGCCCTTATAAAGCAGAGACTCCTGATTCTTATCATGGATCATAAAGGGTGGAGAGTGTTAGATGTAAAGAGAAAGAAGGACCTAGACTCTGCTCTCACTTCTAGAAACATGTAGGAAGCAAGGGGTTGAGGGGGTGGCGTAGAAGGGTTGGAGGGTGGGTGGAGGCCTGTGGGGAAGGAGCTGGGAAGAGCTGTAGGTCAGTGTTCAGCTCCACCCTTGGTATATCAAAACAAATTTTAGAAAAGGATAGGGTAGGTATTGTCACATCCCTATAGACATCAGGGTTGCTCCTCATACTGGGACTTTTGTATCCTTGAACTACAGTGGGGATGCAATCACACAGCCCTGGGTGGGATCGTGGTTGAGCCACCCAAGCTAATCCTAAGGACCTGCCCAGTTTGGGGGTTGGGTGTGTGTTCTCGTGAGGACAGTGAGCCTCAGTCCTGGGTTAGAGAGGCCTGTGCTGGGGGACAGGGACATAAACTATAGAGTCGATGATGGACAGGCAGGCAATGACAAATGGGAGCCATTGCAGGGAAGTGATTGGGGCTATATAGTAGAGAGACTAAAGCCCACCTAGTGGCTTCTCAAGCCTGTGCTTGGCCCATCTCTGTTGGCACAGGCTAGTCCTGGCTTATCCTCAGTGCATTGCTAGCCCTGTCAGGGAGGAGATCCTTTCTACAAATGGTGGATGGGAGCATGATACCCAGTCTCTGGGTAGATGGAAAGAGCTTTAACTAAATTAGCTCTGGTCGTCTGAGGGGCAGCACTTGAGCCTGGCAGGATCTGTTTCAAACATCACATTCCTTCTCAAAGCTCAGGAGCACTTCCCGACTTGCTCACAGGGGTGGTGAGACTGAGTCTGGCCCTGGCAGACTTACTGCTAAGTCGTCAGTTACTGTGTCCTTACCTAGCGATTAAGACAGTAATGCCAAAATGATTGGAAACAAAACCTGCTCTTCTGTTGTTATCATGGATGGTGGTTCCAGCAAGACGACCTCACATTCTTGGTGTTTGAGCACTTGACCCGTAGTTGGTGGAACTTTGGGGGAAGGTTTAGGAGGTGGAGCCTTAGCTGGAGAAATAGGTCACTGGGGTTCTACTTCTGGGTTGCTCTCTCTGTTTCCTTCATGCTTATAGTTAGGGTGTGAGCTCTCAGCCTCCTGCTCAGACCACAGTGCCTGTCCCCTTGCTGCCATGCTTCCCACCATGAACTCAACTTTCTGGGACCATAAGCCCCAATAAATTCTTCCCTCCATAGTCACTTTGGGTCTTTGTGTTTGATCATAGCAACAGGGAGTTATTAACACACCACAGGATCAGACCCTTGAACCCTGAGTTCTCCTTCAGTGCTCCTGTGGTGTTTCCTCTGTAGACAGGAGGTAGAAGGACAATGGGGCTGTGCCACTCCTACAGGGAGGAACTCTGGGACAGAATGAAGACACTGGTAAGACTGGTAGCCAGTGGCCTCCAGCACATCTCGGGGTGGCTCTAGCTGTACTCCCTCTTCCCGTACCTCTGAACTGTGTCTGGGTGGGAGCCTCCTGCATGAGATCCAGATGTTCCTTCGAAGACAGCAATGGCAGTGCCATGGTGCTCCACGCTGGACACACCTTGGTTATAAGCCATCAGATTTCAAGATTTGACTGTGCTCTTCAGGTCTCTCAGGCTGTAGTTACAGAGGAGCAGAAGCAGGGCAGGTCCAGCATTGGGGACAATGGGTCCCTTCCCATTGTCGAGGGATCTCTGTAGCTAGGGTCTCTTTATCTAACCAGGTGCAGGAATTACATATTAACCCCTAGCTGATAAGATGGCCAGTAAGTGCCTCATACCCTCCCTGACACCCTCCCCTCCCCAATCTAGAACCATTCCTACAGGTGACAGTGTTTTGTGACTTCTGGATTCCTGCTGGGAAAAGCAGGGCATTCCCAGCATCCCTACAGTTCTGTTGGTACTTGGGCTGAGGGAAGGAGCTTTTCACGCTCCTGCCCCACCCATGAAATTCCCAGACAAGACAGGACCACAGTTGTCCAGGAGCTCTTTCCCCCAAGACAACTCTTCCTGTCCTCTTTTCTGCTCCCCTCCCTCATGGAGCCTAGAGCCTGGGAAACTGAGGCAGTCCTAGTGGCCATGGGCAGGGAGGCAGCGAGGACAGGGAACTGGGGCTGGAAGGAAGGACTGGACCAGGGCTCAGTCCCTTTCAAAAAGCCCGTGGTCCAGATTTGCAGCATGAGCACACTGAAACAGCCAACACTGTAATTCTCTGTGGTTTGAAATGTCACTGACAAGGGAATTCTAGAAGCCATGGCCCTTTCTTCTGGCGTAAGGCTCCTTACAAGGCTTACCAGTGGCCTATTGGCTTGACTGTTGTCCCGAGTGGTGACAAACTATGTGGTGAAAGAGATTGAGCAGGTCCAGCCTGTGGTCTTTAGCTGCTGCCCTCCCCCTGCCCACTGTTCATGTGCCCTTCCTGGGATGCTGGTATGAATCATCTGGGTTAAGCTTCATTACAGCAGAGGCCCATTTTCCATTTATGATGAGAATTTTCTATTTATCAAATTGTTACTCTAATATAATTTACCAAGTCACTGAAGACAAATAATCCACTTAGACCAAGTTGTAAAACTCCGTTTGTCCATAACTCCTGTTCTCTGGAGTTTGGCTCACGCCGTGTTCCTCTCTCAGCTGGAGACAGTTCAGGCTGCAGGATTCACAGCCCAGCTCTTGAGTTCCTGTGGGGTTGGCCTGAGGGTGTCCTGCAGCCCACCTGAGCCTTCTCTGCTTAATAAAATGAGCAGAGTTAGGAGCGTGTCCAAGACTTCACAGAGAAGGCATCAATCTGGAGCACCCTGGTCCTCTCAGCTTACAGTGCTGGGCTCTGCCCTTCCTTTCTTAGGGAATTTCCCTCCAGCCCTTAAGTGTCAGCTCACCTTTAGTATTTATGAGAAAGGAAAACAAATGCCTGGGTCTGTAGATACCGCTCAGTGTCTTGTCCACTAATGCTGCCTGCCAGCCACACCAGACTCTCAGAGGAGCCAGGAGAGTGGGAAATGGGGTTTCATTCTGTCTCTAATTCTACTGTTGGATTTGGGGACATGAATTGCAAAGAAAAGAGACCCCAGAGTAGTTGGAACAGAGGATTAGAAGACAGAATGTGTGCCCATCAATGACTCAGTGTGGGAAATGGCAGCAGCCTTGGTGAGGGCCCAGGAGGAGAGGTGGGGCTCGGCTGACTGAAAAGAGGATGGGTTTCTCTGGCCGATCAAGGGTATATGGTGTGCCAACAGTCCAGGCAGGCCTCAGGTCTGGAGCACTGGAGGAAGCAGGAGAAGGTCAGAGGTCAGGGGTATCAGACAAGAGGCTAACAGCAACTGTGGTCCTCCGTGGCTAGCGACATGATATGATAGTACATGACAGTACCTCTTAGAGGAGGCATCCTAGTCACACTGTGACAGAGTGCTAAGGTCACTGGGTGAAGGTCTTACGATAGCTTACCACACTTCTCAGCTGCTGCTTGTTTCTACAGAGAGATTTTGTGTGTTGTTGGTGATGTGGCAGCTACCACAGCAGACATGCTACAAGGTTAGTAGGATCGAATGCATGTTTTTGAAGAAGTTGAGACTGTTTAAAGGAAGTAAGATGGCAGAGGCGAAATCCACAAGGTCCCCCTCCTCCAGGATGCACCACAGGGCTGGTGTGGTTTTGACAAGTATGAGTATCACTTCAGAGACCAGACATCTGGGGGAACTCTAAGTTGAGAAATTTGAAGGAATAGCCCCAAAGATGTATTGCCCAGTCGTCTGCCTTGCGATCTCTGGGGTCTGCCGATTACTTTTAATGAGCCAACTGCTACTACCTGGGCCCTGTTCAGGGCTGCCAGGTGCGAGGCTTTCCTTTTCTCTCTTTGGCCATTGAGGTAATGAAAAAGGAAGGACCCAGCCCCACACACTTTCCAACCATTGTCCTACATTCCGGTGGGCTTGGAGCTCCAGGTCATTTGACAATTGCCTGGAAAAGTTGCCCATTGAAAATCGACCTTAAGTAGCTCAAAGTCCTGTGAGGCACCAAGCAGAGGACAGGCATGTCTGAAAGCTTCAGGGGATCCCGACAGGCTTGTGTTCCAATGAAGGAGTCACAGACAGAGGAGTCAGCAGAAAAGACAGCTTCAGAGAGGGAGGTGTGAGGAGGTGCTGAGATGCAGCCCAGAGTATGCTTGGACTGTTGGAGATGGAACAAGGAAAGTACTAAATGAAGGAGAAGGAAAGGGAGCCGACACAGTGTGCAAGCCTGAAAAATCCTCAGAGTCAAATGTGATAAATGAATAAACAGTAAGCATAACATGGAGGGTATGCAGGATCCCTCAGCAGGTAAGGATGCCTGCCACCAAGCCTAATGATCTGAGTCTGAGCATCAGAACTTACATGGTGGAAGGAGAGGAAAGACCCCCAGGTGGCCGTCTGAGCTCTACTTGACTGTCATGCTATGCTATGCATTTGCGTATGGTGCACAAGTGTATACGTACACACAGAGGCAAATAAATGTAGTAAAAATTTTTAAAAGGAAATTGTGACACAGAGGGAGAGAAGATTAGTTAGCTAAAGATTTAAAGAAAATGAATTGCCCACAGACATATAAAATATAACAGAAATGGGGGCTAGAATGACAAGAGCCTAAATCAGCCTCACCAGAATTCTGAGAAAAATGCAGAGACCATCAGAGAGATGGGCGAACTCTTGGTGTGAAGTTAACAGATCTGATCATGGTTTCCTCTCATAAGAACTGCTCCCCTACATGCCAAAAGATAAGACATCTCTGACAAAATAACTATCCTAGGGAAACTGCACAAGGAAGGTTCTAGAGAGCAGCCAAAGAGAGTTCCAGGGCTGAGTAACAAATAGACCGAGAGCATTAAATAGCAGAAACTAGGATACGGTGCACCGAACTGTTTGACATCGGGCAGCTTAGGACGGCCCCGGGACTGCAATGGATAAGTGAGAATGCAGTCTGCGGGGACCAGTCAAGAGAGCCTCGCTAGAGGGAAGTTGGGTTCCTGGATTTCACAAAAAGTGGTGACCCCAAAAGACAGGACATCTCTCTGAGCAAATCCAAGCGAGCGTTAATACAGAAAGCAACACAGAAGACATCCCAGGTTCTAAGGAAGGTAGCCAGGATGATGCAGACCCCTCGAGTGATGCTGGGGAAGGAGGAAGCAATGTGTGTCTTGGCTGTGACCTCAGGGAAGGTATTCCTAACTTCTGTGCTGATTGGGGTTAAGATAAGGATAATGGCCAATTTTCTTTCATTGTACATTTAGTGCGTGCGTGTGTGTGTGTCTGTGTGTGTGTGTGTGTGTGTGTGTGTGTCTGTCTGTCTGTCTGTCTGTCACAGTGCACATGAGGTCAGAGGACAACGTATAGATCGGGTTATTGGGCAGGTGACAGTCACCTTTACTCCATACATCACCTTGTAGGCCCCATGCTCACCATGGAGTTAAGCTTGTCTGCTAACATAAGGCTACTGCTAAGCCAAGAGCAGAGACTTGCTAATTTCTGGGTCAATTAGACATAGACCTTGGAATAATGAGTAAAGACAAGTCAGTTCACTACAAGGGAGAAAGGAAGTGAGGACAGGGAGCCACCAGCAGGTTGCCAGTTTTAGGATGCAGAATAACAGAACATGTCAGTCATGGTTGGCAGGGACCAAGTTGCTGAATTAGGGACCCTGACTTCATTTGAAAAGATCTGTCACTATAGAGACAAAGGGAAATTAAGGATTTAAAAAGAAAAGCATGTTCCAGAAATTAGCCAACAATTACCATAAGGAACCAGATTTGGAAGATGTTAGGAAAATGTTTTCAGTATCATTAGAACAAATGACATTTTTAGGGACATTCTGGCAAACATTGCAATTTACCTAAATCCCGAAAACTGTAAAGTGCAGCTGAAGATAAAGAGACCTAGGTGAGTGAAGGGTCAGGAAACTCAGGGTTTCTAAGATGGGCATGTGTGCAATTACAGGTGCACACAGGCACACAGATAAACATACAGCGACACACATAGACACACACATCAGCACACATACATAGACGTGTGCATACACACACATACATAGACACACATAGACACACACATCAGCACACATACATAGACATGTGTGCACATACACAGATACACACACAGACACACATAGACATACATATACACACATGCATACACACACAGAAACACGTGTACACACACACACACACACACACACACACACACACACACGCACACACGCACACACAGAGGATCCGTAGATTTACAAGTTCTTCTGTAGTAATTGACAAACTGACAGTGCAATCAATACAAAGTGGAAGAGGTGCGAGGCAGCCAAGCTCTGGAGAAGGGTACACATGAAAGCCAGGGTGACCGCAACCCTAACTCAGTGGGGTGGGCACCAGCTTCTGAGCAAACTGTTGGAGCAGTGTCCACGTACATAAGCGCCCTCAGCTTCTTTACACTTGCGAAAACACGATTGGCACTGTACCAGAGGCCTAAACAGAAAACGTAAACTCTAATAGAAGCAAACCTTGTGTGCCCTTGAGTTGGGGGAAGGTTTCTTAGATGTAACAAATTAAAATGGAACCTCCAGCAGAATTTAAGACACCTTTCCCCAAAGTCACTCTTTCGAGTGTGGAAAGACAAGGTCTAGTCCAGTGACATTTTCCCTACAGGGGGTTATGAGAGGCTTACCATGATGAAGATAAGAAAACAACCTGTACAACTCAAGAATAGCAAACAGCCAGAAAAAGCCTCAAGTACCAAAAGATGTTGGGTGACATGAGGGACGCTTAGCCAGTGGTCATTTGGGAAGTGTAGCTAGGAGCCTGGAAGCCACAGTGAATCACTACTGCAGGCTGTCAGAGTTGTTTGGCTCTGTGGAGTGCTGGCCAGGATGCGATGCAGCACGCACTTCCTTCACCACTCCTGGGAGCATAACTTGGTAGAGCCACTGTGGAAACTCGTTTGACAGCACGTTTCCATGGGGAGACTAATGCACAAACGTGCACACAGCTGTGCACCATAGTCCTGAGCTGCAAGCAGCTCCGTGTGTTTAGATAGACGAATGGATAGACTGTGAAATGCCCATCCAGGACTACATGCCTCAGCCTCTGCAGGGAATAGGTACAGGGAACCACCTCAGTGTTTGTGGGGAATAAATTGTGGTATGCCCATTCAGGGGAAGCTTAGCATTTACAGGGAATGGAAAGACAAACTGTGGTGTGCTGTTCAGGGAAGGTTCTGTGGAATTTGCAGTGAGTGAACTCCGGGTGCATGGAACATGGCAGACAAATTTCAAAATAGTAGCTCTGGGTGAAGGACATTAGGAAAAACAAGCATGAATCATAAACTGCTGTGTGTCGAAGGACAGCTCAGTAGTCACCTGAGAAGTCAGTGGGAGGACTTCTGAATGGCTGCAAGGACATATGTGACATATGATAGGGGTGATAGATGTGTGCACTGGCCTAACTGTGATGATGTTTTCACAGGGCACACATACAGGATGTAATTAATTTTAAAGTAGATTATGAGCAAAACTGATAGATGATCATCATTGTGTCTTGCTAGCCCACTGCTGCTCAAAACCAGAGACTTTCGCAGCGGATAACTTGAGATGAAGGGGGTGATGCTAACCGGCAGTGACATAGAAGACATTTTGAATTCGTATGTACCCAATAACATACCTTCTAGTACAGAAAACAAATTTGGTAGAACCATAGGAAGAGAATAAATCTACTGTTGCCATAGGTATTTTTAAATACATCCTTATTTCCTGGTAGACTGAAGATTTTTTAACACAATGAGTTAATTTTCTTCAATAGACATACATGAATTGCTGCCTCCAGGAATTCCAGCCATGCATTTAAGAACAGCGGGCATTTTATGGCATGACTTACTCTATGGATATCTAAAGAAACATCTACTCACTCTGACACTAGCAAAGCAAAGGAAAGATCTTGTTCAGGTCCAGGTTGGTGAGTCTGTTATGGCTACTTACAGAGTGTGAGCTGGTCAACATGGGCCACTCACTGGCAGCGTAGTCCTGGCTGTGTCAGAACCAGGACAGTGGCCTCACTGTTCACACTCTGTCCTCCAAGGATGCTGCCTCAGGAAACGTTTGTGGGAGCTGTGTTCTATTCCAGCCTAAATCCAAATTACCTTCAAAGAACTGGAGTCCTGACGTCCCGTCCTATAAGAACTCGATTAACAGCAGTCAGTACTCAGAAGCTAAAGGGATAAAAAGGAGCCATGCATTTTCAGATTGGAAAATGTACTGATAAATCAGGTATGATCCAAAAAAGCCATCTAAAAGCCAGTGGCATGTTCTTAGACATTGATGATGCAGATTCATTGAGAGTGGAGTGCCGCTCAAGTGTGGCTTCCGAAGGCAGCTGACAGATGTATCGGTTGCTTGTATCAGAAATGAAAAAACCAGACACTAATGAGCTCGCAGCCAGCTCCCGAAAGTTAGAAAGGAGCTGGAAAAAGAAAGCACTCTACTTCTGCATTTAGAGAGAGCCACATTTAGAGGGAGGGAACAATCAAGGTGACAGGGAAGTTGACAAAACACTCAGTGTCTTAGGGGTTTTACTGCTGTGAGGACACACCATGGCCCAAGGGCAAGTTGGGGAGAAAATGGTTTATTTGGCTTACACTTCCACATCACCTGCTGTTCACTGTTTAAGGAAGTCAGGACAGGAGGACAGACAGAGCAGACAGGGCAGGATTCTGGAGGCCATGGAGGGGTGTTACTTACTGGCTTGCTTCCCAGGTTTGCTCAGCCTGCTTTCTTATAGAACCCAGAACCACCAATCTAGGGATAGCATATAGAGAACCATATAGAAAATAATTCAGGGGTACAGTTTGTCTCATAGAGAAGTCATCAGACCCTGCCTACCACATCGGGCCTGGCTATCAGGAATCAGAGGGAAGCACATCCCAAACTCGTGCGTGCCTTTCTGAGAAAGGAAAAGGAAAAGAGACAAACAGCCGGATGCTTGACCCTACAAAGAAGTTAGAGAAGAGACATCTAGAGTCTCATCTTGCAGAGTGAGTGCAGTCAGGACCTAGACATCATTAACAGCTGGGGTATATTGTGACCAGATGCAGTTCATGTTGAGAATGCAAGGTTGGTTCAGTCAAGGGAACACTCAGGGCCTCTTCTCCATCACCAGATGACTGAGCATCTTGGTGAATACAGACATCACGTGTGACTGTGGTCAGAACTCTCTTCAGCCTGGAGCACAAGAGACTTTCCTTAGCTGCTGTGATGTCAGGCCTCAGTAGACATCATTCTTTGCAATGAAATGATGGCAGTCGATCCCTCACAGTCAGGAATGGAGGCACAGTGTCTTGGCTGTTCAAGTTGCTACCACAGCGACTTGGGCAGGGAGCGCAGGAAGATGAAGAAACAGTGCCCAGCCCTAGGGCTGAGGGTGCTCAGCCGGCCCTGCCCAGTGCCCTTCATGTCACTAAGATCAATGACTACATTCCCACTCTCCTTGCATGGGGCCTCGTAGGCTCTCTGACCACTGCTTGCCTGCTCAAGACCACTTCTTAACTCTTGCACATCCCATGCGAAAGTTTAGGGTCACAGCTGTCTGGCCAAATGTGTTCTGCTACAGTTGCAAAGCCTCTCATCTTGCAAATCCGCCTGAGTTAAGGTCCTTCCCCCATCTTTCCCTTAGACCCCAAAGTCTCACATGTAGCAGCACACTATGGGCTCACCATTTACTGTGGACCTACAATGTGCATGATAGGTACAGGCTCTTGTCTACTTTTTGGCACACATCACTAACACCTTTCAGGCTTGTTTTGTTGGTTTGGTTGGTTTTATTTTTCTGAAGCAGGGTTTCTCTGTATAGTACTGGCTGACCTAAAACTCACTCTGTAGACCAGGCTGGTCTTGAACTCAGAGATCTGCCTGCCCCTGCATCCTGAGTGCTGGGTTAAAGGCATGTGCCAAGGAGCTCACACCTGTCAGTTTTATGCCTCAAGCTCATCCTGAGCTCTTCCTCTCCACCTTGCCCTGTCCCTGTTCTCAGTAGGAAAGCCAGTGGAGCCTTTGAATTGCCTGCTAAGAGCTTTCCAGGCTCATGGGAACACCTGGTGACATGGGCCCTGCATATCTGTCCCCCACAAGCTTTCCTGCCCTGCCAGCCTCTGTCTGTCTGTCTTAGCACTGCTGACTTAGTGTTTCTGGGTAGCCCCTGGCACTCTCTGACCTTGGGGCCTTTGTGTTTCTGTTGTCTGCCTGGCACTCCCTCTTGGTTCTTTGCTTCAGTGTTTCTATAGCTGACTGATCACTGTCTAGAGATTAGAGCAGGTCCCTGAGTGTGCATAAACACCCCTCTTGTTATCCTTCCCCTCCCTTGCTGCTGTATTTTTTCCCAAAGCTTGTCACCTTCTGATGCACTGCATACTTACGTTACTTAATTAATATGCCAGTGACAGTAGCTGCATAGGTGTGCGTGGACATAGTACAACCATGAAGGTAACAAACTGGGCCCTGAGCTTGGTAACCCTAGTCTGAATAGTTGGTGGTATGGTCTTGGACTTAAGTGGGAGTTGCAGGGAGTGAAGGAATGAGAGCCTTCTAGAACGGAGCTGTGCAGGCCCAGTGGGGTGGCCTGGGCAGGTCCAGCAGGTCTTCAGGGGTGACAGCAGTGTGAGGAGGTAAGAACAGAGGGACGGATGCAGCTGACTGCATTGGAGAGAGACATAGGAGTGGGAATTCCAGTAGAAGCCACTAGACTTCCTGTCCTGCCAGCTGCATTCCTTATTGGTGTCCACACAGCAGGCAGCTCTTCTCCACTGCTTGTTTGGTGTCCCACAGGGGCTGCTTCCTCAACTTTCAGGCTTGCTTTCTATTCTGGGAAGTAGAAGCTGCTCTCCAACGCTCAGGTTTGGTGCCTGGCATAGGATGGACATCACCAAATCTACCAGCACTATCCCGGCTGTCATCATCCATACTAAAGAAAGTTACTGTCCTTGACATTGTAGAAAGCTTGGGACCCTGTTTACCAAACCGTGGATATTTAAAATGGCGTTTATTGTAGTGAGATGGGCATGTTTCAGTGCAGTTTCTGAGTGAGAATGAACTTTCACTATGCCCCTGACTGGAGAGCCCACCCGGATGGCTTTGCCCATTGGCTGATGGCTCCGTACACTAAACAACTCTCCTTGTTTTTTCTCTTTCAGTCTGAACCCGAGGGCTTTTCTCATTTCCACTTATATGTTTGTGCTGCTTTCCTCGTGAGATGGAGGAGAGAAATTCTAGAAGAAAGAGATTTTCAAGTAAGTAACCGCTGTTCAGAAGAGCCTGAGTTAGGATTTCTGTTGGGAGAAAGGTTTATTAAATTCTAGTTCACACCTGATTTGTGGAGGAGCTGTGAGGAGCAGTGCTTGTGGCCCACCGCTGACCTCCTGCTGCTGGGAAGCTCCTCCTGCTGGGACACAGAGCTGATGGCACTTGGCCTCCATAGTGTGAACTGGGCTGGCATCATGAGCTATTATATGTCAAGCCCCAGGCTCCCTGAGCTGTGTGTCCTCACCACTGTGAACCTGGAGGGCCTGGCAAAACCTCCAGTTCCCAGGGCCCTCATCACCGGGCCTGTGATATGTTGGGGCCTGAGTTGGAAAAGAAACCACACAGCCTGAGTTCCTATCTAAGCAGTCACTTGGTAGCTGCGTGAATTGGGAGGCACTGTTTAGCCTCTCTGTGCAAGTTCCCTTACCAACTTAACTGTAGAGCTGTTAGGATCCCACTTGTCATTAGCCTGTTGACCATATGTCCTGCCAGCTTTGTGTTCCAGGAAACCCTGTGGTCCAGGTCCCCAGATCCTGGATTACCTGAATCCCCTTGAGGTAGCCCAGGTACTGTGAGGACTGTTGACTCTTCCCAGGTGCTTTCTGCTATTACTGAGTGTCAGAGAGTCCTTGAGTCCGGCTCATAAGGCCTAGTGGCCAAAGTCATTGCTGGGCAGGGTGGGCAGTCTAGGGTAGAGCCAAGAAGATACCAGCATTGTAGGGACAGAACTCTGCGCTGACTATCTGTGGTCACGCCCTTGCCTCCAGTTCTCGATAGGCTAGGTGGCCTGTGGTCCTTGGGGCCCTGTGGTAACTTGTGGCAGCTCAGTGATCTTATTCCTCAGCTCTGTGCTTCTCAGATGGCGCTGAGCTCCCTGCTTCCCACCTGATGACTGTCAGAGGAATCAGGAAAGTCCCACAAAGCCTGCTAAGACCTCAGAAGTTACAGTTGCCGCAAATTAGAATGCCCTGTGTAGGGACCTCACCTGAAGAGTTGCCCCGGTTGCCTCAAGAGGTGTGTAAAAACCCACTCCTAGTGAGGGTGGCAGCCTGGATAAGGGCATGGTAGAAGGAAGGCCTGATGACAGGTGAGGGTATTGGCCCAGGGACGGAGCTGCCGGTGCTGCCCTTGGCTTGGCAGAGAGAGAACCAGCCTGCCCACCAGTCCACAGTATTTTAAGTATATGGGGCATGAGGTTGTCCTTTTCCTCAGTTGATGACCATGTCATTACAGAACTCAGTTGTCCTGTGGGCCCCTCAGTGTGCTGGCTGTGGTCTTAGGCGGGCCAGGACTCCAGGTTCCTTCCTCTAGCCTCATATAAATGGTTTATGAGTGGTTGAGATGTACTGGCTGCCTGCCTCACTAGGTGTATGTGAAGTTGCTGGAGCTGAAGCCATCTGGCCTACCTGGCCCTTCTTGCTGCATCCTGAGAACATGGGGGCCCTAGGGAGCATGACTTGTTCTGTCACCAGGTGACTAAGAATAAAATGGCCTAAACGCTCAGCCTGTCTCCCACAGTATGCTTGTTTGTCATCAGCAGGGCTGGCTCTGCAGGTACCTGCCTGACCTGTTACCCCAACCGCCTGCTTAGAGAGAGAGAAGGGCCCCGCTTTCCTGATGTACAGTGGCTACTCAATATACCGGCCAGTGTGTGGGTTCCCACTGGACAGTGTGCACTCCTAGCCTGGCTGGTTCCCAGGAGCCTCCAGGAGAACTTGTGCCAGGCTCACATTGCTGCCCACCTTCCTGAGGGTCAGAGGTCTCAGCTGAGGAAGGCTTTCAGGTTACTGCCATCTTGAATCTGGCCTCACTCTCTGGGCACAGTGTCCTCAGAGGCTGTAGGTAGGCTTTGCTGCCTTCCAGGATAGGCCAGCCTAGGGCTAGAGGTGGGGTAGCAGAGAACTCATGCTGGGCACAGCCATGTGCTTAGGGAGGAATCCCCCATTCCTACAGCAGTACCTTGGCTGTTCTCTGCAAAGACCCTAAACCACATGTGCTCAACAGCCACCTTTAGCAAGGGGCTGCCTGTACCTCTCCCCACACACTGGCTCAGACCAGACCAAGAACATGGATCATGGGCTCCTAGGTACAGCCTTTCTTTATCTTGTAAGGATATGGAGTGATGTGTCACAGCAGGGCCTAAGCTCCTTGGGAGGTGATCAAAAGGTATGTGCAATTACCAGATGCTGGAGTGGCTGGGGACACTGTGGCCATGTGTGTGATAGACAGGACCCATGGCATCCTGACAGGCTGCATGATGGCACCCCTGCTCTTGCTCAGGCTGCATTTATTTCAGCACACGGTTGTTTAAGTACTTGCTGTTTGGCTGCAGTTGTGCTATTGTGACTATGGATTCACACTGAGAGGCTGAATCCAGGGTGCTGCTGGCCTCTTGTGTGTGTCATCGCCGTCCTCCTGTCCTCCTCACACAACTTGGGGTTAGGAGGATGGGGTAGGACAGTACAGTGTGTGGTGCTGCCTGGACGCCATCCTTGCAGCCTTGCAGCTCAGGTGTGCATGAGGAGGACAGGGAGCCCCAGGGTAGATTGTAGACTGTACCACAGTAAGGTAGTGGTTTAATGGCCTGGAGGCTGGAAAGTGTATGTTGTGAACCAAATGTGTGTTGTAGAAAACAGAATTAAATCAAATGAAGAACCCTGGGGTCCTGGTGAGTGCCAGAGGTTATGCTTGCCAATGTGACATTTTAGGGATTGATTCTGCCTTGTAGAAGTGGGGTGGGGTGAGCCTCTGGCTGTGGGGTGTTCCTGGCAAATGGCTGCCACAGCCACTGCTCTGTTCACTGGGATTGGCTGTGTAGACTGTCCTGTGTTGCTGCCTGTCATTTCCATAGGCTCGGGATTGTGCTTGAGGAGGAGGCACACCCAGGGCAAGCAGGTACTGCCCTGCAGGCCAGAGATGGGAGGTGGCAGCTGGGGTGCTGCCTGTGGGCTGATTCTGTGTGGTTCTGTAGATGTTGGGGGCCAGCTGGGGAGAGTGGGACAGGCATGGATTCTGGCTGTGCACTGGGTCTTTGGATTGTGGGTGGAGGCACCCCCTGAGGGAACATTAATGGCTCGGTATGTAAGGATCTGTGTACCACATGTCAGGGTCCTCCTATAGGCACCTTCCTGCTGTCTATGTGTGGGGTGCACCCAGGACATTACCCATGATGCCCATAGCCTCTGCACAGCATGTGTCTAGCTGGGGTCTCTCCACAAGCCAGTGAGTCTTAAGGAGTTTGGGGTAAAAGGAACTCAAAGATGTAGAATGTCTTGTATCTCGGGTGGGGAGAGGGACTTGTCACTCTTTGCCTTCCTTATTTTCTGTGGGTTTTTTTTTCTTTTCAGTAAGTAATTTTGGGAATGAGGGGAAGGAAGCCTGTACCTTCCCTCAGTACCTGCTGTTCCCTCCAGGACACATGACCCCACAGTGCTGACTGCAGTGTGATTTGGTGACAGGTGTGTAGCACTCTAAGTGGCTACATAGCTGAGACGTGGACCATGCAGGGCCCCACATAAGACTGCTGATACCTCCCCAGGAGGCATTGTGTTCATAGGCTGACCCACAGGGCTGGTTCTCCTGGCGTCCTTTCGCTTAGCCCAGACAGGGTTGGCCCTGTCCTGCCAATCTCCAGAAACAGCTGGAGCAGAGGAGTAGTAAGCCAATATAGTGAGCTTCTACCTGTGGGAGGAGTGGGACTTTTATTCTCAGTCCTAAAGATAGAAGCTCTGTGAAAACAGGAGGTGGCAGCCACCTGCAGCATTGTTTAAATGATGTCTCCTAGACAATCGTGGGTCTTCCTGTGGACCCCAGCTGCTGAGGCGCCTGCAGGTTTGGTGGTCTGTGAACACTCTTGTATATCAGTGTACTGCTGTGTCTTGTTCCTGCACAGCTGCCACCCTCATCATGAGAAGTCGCGTCTGTGTGCATGTGGCCAGTGCTGCCTGGAGGCCTGTGAGGCAGCACACACAGGACGAGAGGCAGTTCCTGCTCTGAAAGCCACACTGTGTGTCAAATCTGTTCTGGCAGGATTTGGATAGGCCTCGTTCCTAGTGCCACTAGAAGGATGTGCAGGTCCTAGCCCACCTTTAGGGAATGACCTGGTACCCCCTCTTGCTCCCCTTTGGGATGAGTAAAGACCTGAAGTATCTGAGGCTACTGAGTGAGACTCTAGAGAGGACAGAACAGGACAGTTCTGAATGTGAGCCCCAGGCTGTGTGGTCCCTCATCCTCTCAACCTCCATCCACAATTTCTACATTTGCTCAGTAATCATCCCAGAGTCCTGCTTGGCTCAGGTCTTGTTTCCACCCTGGAAGGCAGCTCGTGCTGGAAAGTGGCTTGGGAGTGAGGGGGGATCCTCCACTGGGGAAAACATGAGACTCTCTGTTATGGGCACCTGCAGAGGGACAGGGAAGAGAAATCAGAAGAGACATGAGAAGAGTGTCGCTGTCATAATTGAGCCTGGTGACCACTACCTGCAAAAGGAGAGGAGCAATACAGGCAGGGACAGCCCCCTTTTTTTCCTGAAAGGATTTTATAGCCAGGGCAAGGAATATTGAGGTTCAGCAGGTTTGGGGGTGGTGACCAGACAGGCACATTGGAAAGAGGACCTAGTATATCTCACAGCAAAGGAGTGTGGGAGGCAACAAGAGTGAGTCTGAGAGAAAAGCCTGTTTGGATGGGATGGGGAAACAGAAGGAGCTGTAGGGCAGAGAGAAGCAGTATTTCCAGAGAGAGCCAGTGAGTAGAAGAGAGAGCCTGACAGTCACAGTGAAAGGACAGGGGCTTCACCGTGCAAAGAGGCTGCGCAGTTGCCATTCAGGTTGAGGAGGAGGAAACATGTCTGCACAGTAGAACAGTCTGTGGGGAGTCAGTGTGGATCCTGTGTGGTCCATGCACAGACTCTGCATTGGGGTTGCCACCTCAGCTCAGAGCCAGAAGCATGTCAGATGGGTGGTAGACGGACAGCCTTGGTGGTACAGGCCCTCATGTCTCCTATGGTACTGAGTGGTGGCTGCACATGTATCATCATGAAAGCCATGAGCCTTGCACTTCTCCAGCTGTGTGAACATACAGAGGAACTGAGCAGAGCACCTACAGAAGGAAACCAAGTCCAATTTCATCTGGATAAAATGACGTCACTCTGAGTCTGATAATGAGAGGGGTTGACAAGCTCTGGATAGAAACTAAGTTTTAACAGAGAATCCGTCTTTTAAGGTGCTGTAACATAGAAAAAAGTCATCCAACCTTAGCCAGAAAGTTTTCAGAATCAGAGTAGCCATCCATGTAGGCTGCCTTCACCCGACGCAGTTCTTCAAAACGACACCTAGTGACTGCTCCAACTTGAGACCCACACCACAAGAGGGAGCCCACGCCTGACACTGCCTGGATGGCCAGGAACTAGAGGTTGGATAGTCCAGAGACCTAGGATAGAAGCAAACATGACTGGAGAATAAAAACATCAATGACATGATTCATAATGATAATACTGTGTACTCTCAGACTGGAGCCCAGCATAACTGTCATCAGAGAGGCTTCGTCCATCAACTCATAGGAGCAGATGCAAAGACCCACAGCCAAACCTCAGGCAGAGCTTGAGGAATCCTGCAGAAGAGGGGAGGAAGGATTGTAGGATCCAGATGGGTCAAGGCCACCAGGAGAACATGGACTACAAAATCAACTAACCAGAGCTCATAGAGGCTCACAAAGACTGAAGGATGGCAGTCAGAGAGCTTGTATGGGTTTGACCAAGGTCCTCTACCTCTGTGTTAGGGCTTATAGCTTGTATTCAAGTTGGACTTGAATAACAGTGGGAGCAGGGGCTGTCTCTAACTCTTCCTTTCCTCCTCCTGGGTCACCCCATCCAGTCTTAAATGAGGGCACGAGCCTAGTCTTACTAAAATTTGCTATACCATGTTTGTTGATATCCCTGGGAGGCCTGCTTTTTTTCTGAAGGGAAAGGGGGGGGCAGTGGATCTGAGAGAAAGGGGAGATGGAGGAATGGGAGGAGAGGAAGGAGAAACCGTGGTCAGGATGTAAGGAAAAAAGAGTAAATAAAATTAATTAAAAAAAAAAAAAAAACCAAACCAGACACTAACAGTCTGGGAAACAGATGACCAAGCTTTAGCATTAACACGGGTCAAGGTGAAAATGATCGTGGAGTTACAGAAAGGGTTTTAGGCTTGTAAGTAGATGTCAAACTCAAGTGATTTTATTTAAAATTATCCAAAATAAACAAAGTTCACCTTTAGCTCAAAAAGAGGAGAAATTAGTCCATTTATAACAATAAAGAAAGCAGTAATTAAAAACAAGGAGGTTAGAAGCCGGAGTTGAGGGAGATAACTTAGTGGGTAAAACACTTGTCATGACTGCCAGAGCCCATGTGGAGTCCTGTACTCCCTACTCTGCTGGGAGATGGGAGGTGGAGACAGACGAATCCCGGAGAGACGGCTAGTCTGGAGGACATCAAGACCTGACTCCAGAGGACGGAGGGCAGGTTGTCCTTTGGCCTCCATCTGTATCTTTGACACACATGTTCTTTTACACATGAACACACACACACACACACACACACACACACACACACACACACACACACACACACATCGAGCACACAATTTAAAAGAAAGAAATCGGAGCTGATAAGTAAGTTGCTAGATGTATTCTGGAGGATTTAAAACTGCCGGTGACAGGCAGGCCAAGAAGCAGGTGTGTGAAAAAAGAGGAATTTAGATACTTGGGGAGAACATGCAATGCTAAAATTGCATCGGGTTTATTTTTTTAAGCCCTGCAGCCTGGTAGATCCATACTTTGTGCATGAGTAAGATAAGGTTGGAGCGTGCCTGTCCCCTCTGGCATGTGTCCTTCTGGGAGTTTATTCCCATAGTTCCCACAGAAAGAGAGAAATTCATGATCCATTTAACAGAGCTCGGGCATGTCAGTTTGTCCTGGCCTTGGACACTGGAGTGCTGTGCAGTATGCCTCTGTCAGCCAGTCATCTCTCTCCATGTCTGTATCCATCTCTGGTCTCCATAGGTCTCTGAGATGAGATCATTTATAAATAATAGACATATTTTCCATGCTTCTGGAGGCAGGGATGTCCAAGAGCTCCTTGTCAGCTTTGGGGTCTGCTTCCAAGATGGTGCCTTGGTGCTGTGTCTTCTTGTAGTTAAGGCTGAGAATGAAAAGGACTAAGGCTCAATGCTTTGGTAAGGGTGTTGCTCTGCTTGTGAAGGGGACTACATTCCTGGATGTACTAACTCCTCTTAGTACTAGCACCTTGAGGACTAAGTGCCCCCATATGAATGCTGGAGGCATCAAAACTGAGGTGCAGAGTTACATGTGGGATACATGAGGTCCACAGGTCAGGCATGTCTCACAGATTTACCAGATACCATGTAGGAACACAAGCATGACCGAATAGAGGAAACTAATAGGAAAGATAACAGTCTAATTCCACTCAAGTCTAAATACAGATACTCTTGAGTTTATCAATGTACTGATCTCCTATTTCACCATCCTTGTTTACCTAGGTGTGTTAAGCTAGTTTACTGTTTGCACATCTGCTTGTATTGGAGTCCCCCTGTCACCAGACATCTGGGCTCCATTAGAAGGGCTAATAATGACTAAGCCCTGGTCATAACTCACACTGAGTGGGAATGCCTCTGAGACCTGACCTGATCAGTAAGAAGGAAAGGCATGCACGGCAGGGTCCCCATATACTCCTGACAAGAGATGCATGGAACACACTCTCCCAACAGAAAATGAGGGGCCATGCCCATTAGGGGTCCAGGAACTAGGCTTTTATTGTGGGCTGGTCAGGGGCATTGTCTGCCCTCTGAAATCAGGTGAGAAACTCTTGTGTTTTAGCACAGGTATGTGAATAGTTCTGGTAAGCTGGCCTGGTATTTTCCTTTAGCACATACAGAGTATGTCAAAAGCTACGTTCCCAGATGCCATTTCCCACACACTCTTGTTATGACATCCTGGATGATGTACTAAAGGCAGATTCACGTGACCGCCTACAACACACGGTAGCATTCCCCAAATGTGAGAGAAAGAACAGCTCCATTGTTGAGTAGAAACAGTGATGTCGTCTTAGAGTGCTGAGATATTTGGAACTGGCAGCCTCCACTCCACTCCAAGGGATGGAAACAGGAGTGTACGCTGCATCTGTAGTGTGAGGAGGGCAGCATGGGAAGGCTTGCTTTCCCCCTGCATGCACACATGTGCACATACACACCCACCATGAACATTTCAGACATATGAGCTCTTCAGAGTAGGCCAGCATCAGCTTATGCCCTGAGGGCACACACTTCTTTCTGCTGTGGGCCCAGCCCCTACATAAATAGCTGTCACAGGACCAGGGGAAGCAGGCCTAGCAAAGGAGTGTCAGACCCTTCCCCTGAAGTAAGACTAGAGCCCTGACCTGGAACAGAACATACAGGGAGGACCAAGCTCCTGGGTTCTTGTTGTCTGTGGCCTCGCTAAATGGAACAAGAGTCAGAGCCTCTTAGAAGCACCTGCTGCAGCCCACCAGCACACATTTGGGGTAGCATTTACATCACTTTTATGACACTTGATACTAAAATGTTGGTTTTTAACTGACAAGAGCCTCAGGGGAAGGTATTGCTCTAGATTATTCTGAGCATGTACTGACAACCTAAATGTTTGTTTGAAGCACCACAAATTAAAGGGCAGGTGAGAATCAGAAATAGCTTTTTTTTGGAGGGGGGTCTCAGCTGGAACTAAATCACACCCCATGTCCTTAATATACAGGGAATCCACACAGAAAAAATAAAAAGGAAATGTCCTCATGGAAAATGAATGAAGACACCCAGAGCGGTCAGACGTGTCACTGAAAAATTATGCAACCATTTAGAAAAAAATTCCGGTCATTAATATAGAACTGGAAGTGAACACAGGCGATGCTGTCAGCAGGCAGAGCTTTGTAAAGTGTACTTTGAGATCAGCGGTGTAGAGCAGAGCAGGCTGTGCACTGCCCCTTCTGGAGGCCAAGGTATAGAGCCTTTCTGGTGACCTCAAGTCCAGGGCTGACTTCTGACCCAGCACCAGCCTGTGATCCATGGAGTCTAGGATACTTTCAGTCTGTATCCAAGCCATGTGAATGGCTGTTTGGAATACTTTATAACTACCCTAACTGGTCTTAGATAACCTTGATGGCTTTGGAAATGCTGCACACATTTCTGTGGAGAGACCTGGCCCAGGATTACATTCCTATACACAGGAGCAGCGGTGCAGAGATGACCCCAGATTGGCTCGTGTTTGAAGCTTAGAGAAGTCTGAACAAAAGGGCCACCGTGTGATCATTATTCAGATTAGGTTAGTAGTGTCTAGATAATTTTATTCTCTCGTCTGGCCCTTTCCCTTCAGGTCCCCTGCTCCCAGCCATTATGCACAGTTGCGATTCTCCAACCAGGGCAGTGCCCACTTTCAGGGCAGCCCCTGCTCTGTGAGTTCATGGCTCAGGATTGGAACTGAGGGATGCCGGGGTCTGAGCCCACAGACTTCATGGGATGCAGTGTAGGAGTCAGGCTTGTGGGCAGATGCACACATGCATGGAGTTACTGCTGGGTGTAAGGTACGGTATGTGCCCCACTCTTCCGGGGACCTTGTTGCTTGCTCACATGTGCCTGCGTACAGTGATGGATAATGTGTGTCTCTCTGAATCACAGGGGAGAGCCTCGGAGGCAGGGTGAGAGTGGGGCGGGGGCAGGAGATCACACAGCATGGGAAGCAGATGTTGTAGTTCCCCCACAGATCCCAAGCTGTATGATGTACTGGGGTGGCTAGTGCTTTTGTCCTCTGGTAGCCACTGTGAGGAAACCTCTGGAACTGTTGCCCATCCATGGATGACTGTCAAGGCTGCTCCCTGGGACAGACTTCTTCCTGGTGTCATTGGTGTCCTATCTGCAAGACTATCCCTGCCCCATCCCCAGTAGCCTGACTGTACCAAAGAGCAGGATCCTGGCAGAAACCCAGCAGCTTCATCGTGCAGATGGGCCCTGCTTCTGGGCCTAAGACACCATCCCTGAGGAATGCACAGCCTCCTGGGACACAGACCTTGAACTTCCCTTTGTCGCCTTCTGAGCAGCCTCAAAGCAGTGGGCTCCATGGCGAAGGCCTTGGCTGTTGGCATGTATGGCGTCTCAGTAATTGAAGTTATCTTCAGTTGGTGACAGCTTTGAAATTCTGCCTGAAGGTGTTGGGGAGACCACTTACTCCAGACTCCAACCTACTTATTAGAAGAACCATTCATGGGTCCTTGTGGACACTTGTCTGCTGGAAATGGGGTGACGAGGGAGCATCCCCTGCCACCTGTCCTGTAGGCCTAAATCCAGACAACTTCTAGGCGTCTGTCTTGAAGGCAACTTCTGCGTCACAGAGATGCAGGCAGTCCAGTATCCATTAACACACCGTTTATTGTTCACACATAAAGAGGAGAGACGACTCTTGGCCAGTGAACCTGACAACTGTAAGTGATGCCATTGGGGTCCCAAGGCAGGTCACTCAGAGACAGCAGACAGTGGGAGAGGTGGCACAGTTGGCAAGTCCCACTTCCCAACTGGTGGGACAGAGACAGCAGGCGCACCTTGAGAATGGCTTCCCTTGAGAGTGGCGAAGGCTCGGCTTTTGTGTTTGTGGGGCCAGTTCAGCCAGGATGCTAGAGACTCCAGAATCATCAAGGTCAGAGCCAGGCCAGAGGCAAGAGATCCTGGTAGGAACTGTGGTAGCTGGAAAGGTCTCTTGCTGCTGGAGTAGGTGGCTTGAGAGTATCGAGGTGTATCAGAGACCAGCGTCTGCTGAGCTGACTGGGTTTGTATTGCTCTTGGAGGCTTATCCTGCTGAAGACTCTTGTGCCCCTGCTTCTGATTGCTGTTCCCAGAGTGCTGCTGGCCACACACACACACACACACACACACACACACACACACACACACACACACACACACACACACACACACACACGGTGTTTACTTCCGATATCAGTCCTTCTGACCACTGCTGTACTGGTCCTTGTGCCCCTGCTTCTGATTGCTGTTCCCAGAGTGCTGCTGGCCACACACACACACACACACACACACACACACACACACACACACACACACACACACACACACACACACACACACACGGTGTTTACTTCCGATATCAGTCCTTCTGACCACTGCTGTACTGGTCCTCAGGTCTAGCCCAGCTCATTATTCAGAGGCCATGTCCTGGCTCCTGGGCCATGTAGCAGACTTGAGGCAGCATGCACTTTCCTGTCCAGTGCCTAACTGAATGTATGAATAGCCGCTGTAGGCTAATGGCTTTATATGGGTTGATGTCTCTCTCACCCAGTGTACCCTTAAAGCAGCAAATGTCACAAAATGCCAAACTAAAGATCATCTTCTTCATCGTTTCCAGAAATTTTTAAAGACAAAATTGGTCAATAGAAACGGGATCTTTGAAATGAATGTTTATTTCTTCTTTGCTCTGGCAGGTTGCTGCAAAGCGGGGTGAAGGGGTAGGTAGAGCTGCTTGTGGTGTGGAGTAGGTAGTACCCCGTGCTGTAGTGTGAGTGTGCTGCTGCTCATGGCTAGTGAACTATGGTGTGGTGAGTGATGCTGTGTGGGCAGCATTTGTGTGCTCTAGTTTGGGTGTGTGGTTGTGTGGGGTTGTTACTCTGTAATGTGGTGGATGTGCTGCTGTTTGTGTTCTGTGGTGTGGGGGTGTTGTGTGTGGGTCCTGTGCTGTAGTGTGGGTGTGTCGTGTGAGGCTTGTGTGCTGTAGTGGGGATGTGTTGCTGTGGGGATTCTGAGTTGCCTGGCGATTTTTAGCTACTCTAAGTTCTTGAACAGGACCTTGGGGCCCAGGGCCTGGCCTGCCATGCCCTGATGAGATATAGGGACACTACCTATACTGTATGGCCTTGTGCCAGATCAGTTGCGTGTACTTTCTGGCCTCAGACATCCTTGCAAAGAGAGGACAGAGTCCTAGACCACTTACATGGAGAGGGCAGGACTGACTGGAATGACTGACCCTACTGGCAGGTGGGTCCTGCCTGGCCTGTAGTAGGGCCTTTGAACTAACAGTGAGATGGGCCCACTATGCTGTTGATGTTAGGAGGTAAGAGACAGCAGGCCTTCCCTGAGTTGGGTAGCATACAGGCACACATCTGAGTATGTGGGGTGGGCAGGTTACACACGGCAAACCGTGTCTGAGTGTGTGGGACGCACATACGGCAGACCTTGCTCACCCCCAGGCTGGCTCCATGTAACCTTCTCTAGTTCTCTGTCTACGCTTGCCCACTGAGGGCTCGTCATCAGGGTCTGGGGCCATGCAAGACAACGACACAGCAGCAAAGCTGGGAGTGAGGTGCTGCTGTGTGTCCCGGAATGAGAGGGCCAGAGTGCTGAGGAGACAGCATGCCCAGGAGAGGCCTTGGGCATAGCCTGCAGTAGAGCAAGGAACAGTTGGTAGAGGTGGGAGCTCTGAGCAGAGGCCATGCAGACCTGAAGTGTGGCTGGTGGCTGGTAAGCCTGCTGGGTAGGAGCTGTGTTGAAGGAGGCAGAGGAATGTCCAGAATAACTGGGCCCAGAAGTGGGGGAGCAGTGGCCACAGGCTGAGGGCACAGGCTTTGTCCCATGGGATGGCAGAGAGATGGGATGGCAGGAGTCGGTGTGTAGACACGGGCTGGCGATTCTAGGCCATCGGGCAATTGGGAGGACAGGTAAGTTCACACACACAGAGCAGGGCAGAGCCTGCAACTGCAGGATTTCCAACTGGGCAGCTGCAGGACTGTGGGGACAGGAAAAGAGTGGCCACAGGGCCTGCTGGAAAGAAGGAGCAGGCCCAGCCTTAGATGTAGTAAAGGGCTGGAAAAGTTTATATTCAGGGAGAGAGTGGGGAGACTTAGGTATGGGGGGACAGAATTTGTGCCTGAGTTGTCTAGCTGCCCCAGGGGGACTCATCCTCAGGTAGTCGTCCCAGCTCTAAGCAAGGCCTGCTTCCTTGTTCTTTGAGGACAGCTGTTGCACAGAGCCTGCCACCCCAAACTCATGTTATGGGACACGGTTTTCATGGAGAATGAGCAGGCTGAGGGTCTTGTGTCATATCCATCTTTGTCTGTGTTCCCCCCACCCCACCCCTGTGCCCTGTGCCACGGTAGAGTGTTTGTTTCCTGGCCTGCACATTCAAATATGGACAGTAATTTTCTTCTCCGACCTCAGAAGATGTGCCCTCCTTATTAAGCCCCACTGCTCATTATGGTAATAGCGGCAGGCATGAAGATCTGAGCCATTTCTGAGCGAAGTATCCTGTGGGCTACAAAGTTGAATAGCAACTTTCTTATCAGGAGAAGTGATTAAAGGCTGAAGATGAGGCATGAGGGAAGATGAAAGGAGCGGGTTGTGGGAGAGGCTCCCGGAGCCTTACAGTCCTTAAGTCCAAGAGAAGTAATGAGCACTGCTTTCCTGTGGCTCAGCTGAACAAGGAAAGCACAAGGCACACCCCGAGAACACCCTCCTTGCTGCTGCCTGATGGGACTTGCAAGGACAGCCTGATGCCCTACAGAGGTCTGTACCGGGCTTCACAGTCCTAGCTAGAGTGAACTTTGTGGAATACCAGCTTTAGGAATGTATGCCATCAAAGAGCAGTGCCAAGCACAGCTCTGGAGCAGCACTAGGAAGCCATACCTTGGGGCTTGCTACCCAGGAGAGTGGCAGTGCTGACGCAGGGGGTTGCCTCTTCCCAGCCTAGATGGAAGTCTGTAGAAAGAGAGGCAGCACCGTGGGGGTGTTCTGCACACACAAGCATATAAGCGGGAACACACATGAAGACATGTATCCACAAACATGCATACATGCCCGTAGTATTTCTTAGGAAATAAGGAATGAAGAAGAATGTGGCTACTCTTTTCCTTCTTAATGTGGAAAACAAAACAAAACAAACCCTTTCTCTTTGCAAATGGGAAGTTCTTGCTGAGATAGTCATAAAGAAAAATGATTTCTTTTGGTACAATGACCCCTGTGCTTTTGCTCCTTCAGTTATTATGTCTCTGAGGGACATCTGACTATCACATGAGGCCAGCTCACTTTTGTGTTCATAAAGGAAGACGCATGCTTCTGTATGGGAAGGAGGAGCCTCTGTTTCATGGGTCTTCAGCCAAATTCCATGAGAGGCTGTCTGTACGTTCTCTGGAGCCATGGGAGGTACTTGGAGTGTACTTGCAGAGCATGGGCTACCCTAGGGCAGGGATGGCTGAGTCATTTGCCTTCTTGGGAGTACCTGGTGGCCCTTCCTTTTGGGACATCCAGTCTTCACCTTTGCCCTGAGTTACCTCCCAACCTTCCTAACATCCCACTGCCCTCAGTTTCTCACTCTTTACAAGAGGATAGTGGCTGGTGGAGAGAGGAGTTGCCTGTCCCCCTCCCAGTCCCTGAGTTTCTGCTCCTGCCCCCTCACCCCCAACCCTCATGGTGGAGGGTCCATGTGCCCTCTCCGTATCACTACCTTGGAGAGGTATGAGGGCTGCGGTAGTTCAGACTTGCTGTCGTCGCTTCCCCTTTAAGAAATGAGCCCACAGGCAGTTCTCAGAGAAAGAGATGGAGGTCTAGAGGCTGTAGAAAATCAATTTGAGTCCTGTGACCATGCTCAGACACACCTACATATTTTATTACGTTATCTTTCTGTGTTGGAGTTTACCTTCTTTGGGGGGATGAGCAGCTACAACCTCACGTCTATGGCCTGGCCGTGGCTGGGATAATGGTTAACAGACACCTTAGACCTGTGAGGTGGTTGTTCACGGTGGTCCAATGTCTGCACACCTCCAAAGCACACGGGAAAGCCCAGTGCTTCCAGAGTCAGGTACAGTAGGTGAAGAAGTGTGTACATATGCAGATAGCCCTAAAGATCATCCGTGTATGCTGTACGCCTGTGTCTGAAGTGACCGGCTCTCATCTCCCTTTCCTTCTCACCAGGTCTATCCTGCACCCTTTTAGACACGTGGCTGAATCTGTCACTGGGTGTTTCAGTGTGCAGTGTGTTACAGCTTCATGTAAATAGCAGAAAAAGTTTGAAGACTTTCAGCCATTTAACCTCGTTGGGCTTAATGAAAAAGATCCCAGGATCTTTGGGGTGCACCTCTTCCCCAGAAGGAAGCCAGAACAGACCACTATAGGGTGACATTTCCTTAGTTTATAAGCAGGGCTCAGCAGAGGATCCTGGGCACTGGGGGATGGGGTAGGGTAATGGCCCAGGTTTCCAAGTCTGAAGTTATTCTTCCTTGCATCAAACTCATCCTGTTTTCTCCCTGCCCTGCTGCTTCCACATGCCACCCTAACGTGATGTCACCTTCCTCCATTCTACCAGGAGCTGACTCCTCTCTTCCTGCTCTGTCTCCTGGCTGACAGAATGCACTGGGTAGTTTCCTGGAGCATCTACTGACCACACCACTCCTCTGTGTCAGACTTCTTTGTCACATACATGAAAAAGTGAGCTAAAAATATGTAGTGGCTAAAGAGAGTAGTGTTATTATAATAACAATTAGCAAAACAAGAAGCCATGACTTTGAAGAGTTAGGAAGAGTATATGGGAGAGTTTGGAGGTAAGGAAAGGGAATGGAGAAATGTAATTTAATTACTATCTTGATAAGGAATTTAATTCATTAAAAAACAAAAACAAAAAAGAACCAAGTACTTTTTACCAGTACAGTGGGAAAGATGTCTTCCGAGCATCAGTGGCAGCCCTGTGGCTCTAACCTCCCCACTAAGCCCACTCTGTTCTGGCCAGCCTTTCCAGCACAGTGGCTCCACTGCATGCTGCCTGCTCATGCAGGGAGTGAGCTGCCCCCACCTGTGTCTTAACATTACATTCTCTTCTTTTACAGACAAGTTTCCCTCAGCTGCTATAGTTGTTTGCACATAAAGAGTCCCCCCAAATCCTATGATTTAAAGACTTGATCCCAGCTGGTGGAGCCAGTCAGTGAGAAGTGATTACTAGGTTCTTTCTAGGGCTCTAGGCTAATTAAGGGGTTATCCATTGATGGGTTGGGGTATTGCTAGGAGGTGATGGAGACCAGGAGGTAGAGCCTAGTTGGAGGGATGTGGGTCTTTGGGACTATGACTTTGAAGAGTGTGTTGGTCCCTGGCTTTTTTCTCTCACCTGCTTCCTGGCCACCATGATTTAGACAGTTCTGCCCCATCATGATTTTCCTGCCTTGCCTCAGTCCTAAGAGCCATGGAGTCAGCTCACCAGGTCGCATACGCCTTTGTATCTGCCATGGACAATTGTCACAAGTGGTCACTGCTATAATTGCCTGACCATGTAATTGGTTTACGGGAGGGCATCGAGAAGTCTGGAGAGGTAGGCTCTAAGCCTTAACTTATGGGTCATGGCCTCTCAGAGGGCCATATAACCCTTTCATGGGGGCTCCTAAGACTATTTTAAAACACAGATGTTTAAGTTATAATTCATAACAGTAGCAAAATTACAGTTATGATGTAGCAATGAAAAACATTTATGGTTGGGGGTCACCACAACATGAGGTTTAAAGGTGTAGCATTAGGAAGGGTGAGAACCACTGTTTTAAGCAGAGCTTAGTGGGTGGTTCTCAAGGGAGTTCAGGACCCAGAATGTGACTAGGAATGTGGAGAGTAAAGACTGATATAGGCTTCCAATGGGAAGTGAACCAGAAGCCATTTGTGTTATACTGTAGAGGGAAACTTGTCTACATTTTACCCACACCTGGAGACTTTACATAAAGCTGAACTTGGAAAATTCAAGCTTTGCTGGCTGCTTCCAGGTTTGCATTGAAGATGGTTAAAACAGAGAAGGGTGAGTAAACCTTGTAACTTGTCTGTAAGAGAAGTGACTGTAAAGTTAAGACTGAGAAACCTGCTGCCTAAAGGGATTAGTAACAGCAGAGAGTAACCATGGACTTGCACCAGGACAGTAGAAAAGCTGCCTCCACGGCATCTCAGGAATGGCAGGATCCTTCCTATGACACTAATGATTATAAAAGTATTAGCACATTAAAAAGACTTTCCTTTGAGAAGGACGTCCCACCTAGGCCTGCTGTACACAAGGGGTCACCTATGGAGATTCCCGTCATCGTTCTGGGAAGCCCAGATGTGCAGGCTCATGCAGCTATGGTCTTAGGAGCCCTGGCTGCTGCTTGAAATCACTGCCCCTTGTGCTGCTGGTGAATGCAGGTGGAAGCCTCCATCCAAGTTGAAGTATTGGGAGTCCAGGTAAGATGTAGCAAGTAGCATCTCCCACACCAAAGGGCAGCACACGAGGCTGTGATCCTGAAGCTGTTAGATGCAGTGAAGACCTAAGGAAACTGGAGATGCCAGGGGTATGGAGTATTTGCCATAGAAAGCTCCAGACAGTGAAGAGAGCCATCTGTGATGGTTTGTATATGCTCAGCCCAGGGAGTGGCACTATTAGAAGGTGTGGCCCTGTTGGAGTAGGTGTGTCATTGTGGATGTGGGCTTAAGATCCTTGTCCTAGCTGCCTGGAAGTGAATATTCTGCTAGCAGCCTCCAGATGAAGATGTAGAACTCTCAGTTCTGCCTGTACCATGTCTGCCTGGATGCTGCCATGTTCCCGCCTTGATGATACTGGACTGAACCTCTGAACCTGTAAACCAACCCCAATTAAATGTTGTTCTTTATAAGACTTGCCTTGGTCATGGTGTCTGCTCACAGCAGTAAAACCCTAACTAACACACCATCCAAAGAGAAAAACTGTGCTCTATGGCTGTCAGAGCTGGCGTGGTGCTTCCAGGCTCTTCGGAGCTTCTAGCATGCCACCTTGACCCTGATGTGCATTTGTTTGTGTATACTGCTAGCTTTCAGTCCTCTTCTTTTTCTTCCTTCTCGGCCCTGCCCCTTGCTTTTGGAATGGAAATGTTTCCTCTGGATCATTGTATGTTAGAGTTACACAACTAAGAATTTACCTTGAGTCTCAGAGAAAACTTCACCTGGGTCCTTGAGCGGAGCTTGAACCATTGAGAATTCCTGGCTATAGACTCAATGCACCTTTTAGTTTGAAATGTATGTGAACCTTTTAGGGGCCAGGGTGGAGTATTACAGCTTAGACATGAATTACCCCCACCTTTCCCTATGGACAGAAGATGGGATATGTGTATCCCCACTTCATCATTACATTGCTATTTAAATGGGTGGAAAGTACCCAGAATGTAGAGATGCTCATCCTCAATATAGCACATCACCAGAAGATCCAGCTTCTGGTTGCATTTCACTTTGAGCCAAGGCCTTGATGTCTGCGTGGTAGATGTCAGGTTCAACCCAAGCAGCATATAAGTTTAGGTGGCTAGTACAGCGTTAGGACATTGAGACTTGAAAATAATAAGTATCAGAAATAGAATTAGCATGCTTAGGTGATAGTTATAAAAAGCAATACCCTGTGTATTCTAGTGTACAATCATAAAATGGATGGCACCTGAACATAAATTGTAGGTTTGAACTGGTTACTTCAAATCAGCTGTACATGTGCACAAGATCTTAGCACTGTAGCCAGTTTTAAACTATTCACTGCTAAATTAGAAAACCATTACTGCCAAGGACCATCTTCAGCTTAGAGATGGGGTTCTGAGGAAGGAGTGTTTGGGAGTAGTGAAAGAAATGACTTGAAGTCAAATGATGGAGTGCAAGATAACAGCTCTGTAGTCTGTTCAAGATGGCTCCCTGGACAGTTTTCTGTAGATAACTCTTGGCTGTATAGTCTGCTTGAGTTAGCTTTCTGCTGGAAATAGCTTTCTACTTGAGACAGCTCTCCTGCTAGAGAATAATTCTAAAAGATTTCTGGATAGCTCATGGGTTTTCTGACCAAAGTCAGAAAAGCTGCTAGAAAAAAAATTGTTGGATTTTCCAACCAAAGTCAGAATAGCTGCTAGAAAAATTCTGAAAGGGCTGTGTTCACTCTCCAAACAGTTCTCTCTGGGTAGCTCTCTCTTGTTTACCAAAGTTCCCTTTTGATTATCCCATGAATTAGCATTTTTATGACCTTAGCCCCCTGACTCTTAGAAAACAGCAAGTACATTCAAAACAAAACAAACAAAACAAAACAAAATATGGCAAATGATTTCAGAGATCTGCCTGCCTTTATAAGCATAGACGGTGGAATCCTGTCCTGAGATTACCATTTCCACCATGCCTGGACCTAAATTTGCTCTGTCTGAGGCTAACCTTGAACTCAGGAATCTGCTTGCCTTTGTAAGCACAAACAATAAACTTAGTTGGGTGAGATATTGACCTGTGATCACACTCCTCAATTTTCTTTATCTCCTTCTTTAGTATCTTTCTGACAAGCTGGCTCATAGTGCAGCCGCCTCTGTTCTTTTAGCCCCTCATATAATTCCTATTTTATCCATATATTTTGCATAGTTGAGAAATTATACATTTTTAAACTCATGTTTTCAGAGTTCTTTCCCACAGCCTTAAGATCACAACATTTACAATTTTGCCAAGAACATTAGACACACCCTTGCCTTCCAGGCTCATGCTGCTTCTAATTATCATGAAGTCATTAATCTTGGCAGAGAGAACATCTCCTGAAGAAGCAACATAAAATAAATTATACAGGCAAGCCTTGTGTCCAGTAACCATCAACACTGGTAGAGGCCTATGTCCTGTTAGCTCTGCTACAGGGGCAAGAACTGTGTCATGCCATCTTTTTTGCATGGTCAGGCAGGACTAGGCACATTACTTTGTTCTTAAAAGAGAAAACATCTTCACCATGGAGTTTTGACTGTCCTTAGGGTAGGACTCTGGTACAGTGAGGTTGTGCTTTGAACATAGGCTCATATATTTGAATACCTTGTCACCAGAGAGTGGAACACTTTTATAGGAGTAGGTGTGGCTTTGTTGGAAGAAGCCCATGCTCGGCCCAGGTTCTCTCCCTGCCTGTGGACCAGGATGTAAAGTTACTCAGCTACTACCTGTCTGAATGCTGCCATGCTCCCCCCCATCATGATAATGGACCAACCTCTGAAACTGTAAGCAAACCCCCAATTAAATGTTTCTTTATATAAGAGTTGTCTTAGTCATGGTGTCTCTTCAGAGCAACAGAAAAGTGATGAAGACAAAAGCTGGTTGCTTTGGCAGGCCGGACTAGGCTGTTTGTTGGAGGAATATAGAAGACTTTGCGAGTTCGGACTGGAAGAGTGGCTGGATACTGTAAGCAGGACTTAATGGGCCATCCTAATATGAACATGGAAAGCAGTGCTGAGGGCAGAACTGTGTCAGCTCAGTAAAGACATTTCAGAGGGGAAGAATAGTAAGTGGCTAGACACCATTCTTTTGATATTTTGGCAAAGAAAGTGCATGTTTTCATCCCTGTCCTAAAAAATATACCTGAAGTATTTTGGATTAATGGCATTGGCAGAGGAGACTTCAAAACAACTTACTGACTTTGTCATGGGGTTATTAGTAGCCACTGTTACACAGTTCCACAGTGTAAAGGTGTGAGAGGAGCAGGGAGAAATACAAAATGTGCAGAGTGAGGAGAAAAGTAGCATCAGGAAAGGTGATGTTGGAGCCAGGTCCTATGCTCAAGGAGAGTAAAAAAACTCAAAGAAAATCCTGGTGCCAAATGAAGAAGCAGTGATGACCTCAGGGCAAGACCCAGCCCAGCTAAGCTTCCAATTTGTGAGAAGGGATTAAAGCTTTAGCAGGGAAGCGAACCATCGGCAACTGAAAGTGGGAACACATTTACTGAAAGAGGGGGCCGAGTACCAGCCCCAGCAAGCAGCAGAACTTGGCAGCTTCTGCCTTGTCTCAGCTTCATGGTTCTGGCTTTAGAGTCAGAGATACAAGAAAAGGTTGTAGAATCTTCCTCCACAGCTAAGGACAGCCCCTGAGGCCAGATGTATGTCAGAGATGTCCCTACCTGGATGCCCAGAGAGGCCATTACCCGAAGCTGTGAAGGTGAAGCCTGGATTGTGTCGGAGGCGCCAAGATGTTGGAGATGCTAGAGCTGTAGGATACCTGCCGAGGAAGCTGCTGACAGGATGAGGTACCAGCCCAAGGGAGAGAACGTGTTTCAGTCAACAGAACTGAAAGAGTTGGTGATCTGAAGAGCACTTTGGCATCAGACATGGAGATGCAGAATGTTTGTCCTGCTAGTTTTCAGTCTTGCTTTGGTCCAGTGTTCCTTCACTGTGCTTTATATCCTCCCTTTTGGAATGGCAATATGTATTCTATGTGATTGAATGTTGGAAGTATGCAGTCTACATTCTGATTTTGATTTTACAGGGTTACAGTTAAGAGAATGCTTTGAGTCTTGGCAGAGGTCAAAGCAGTCTTGATACTGAAAGTCTATGGGGACTTTTGAAGTTAGACTGAATGCATTTTTGCATAATTATGAGACTACAAGTTTATAGGGACTGTGGAGTAGAATATGGTAGTTTGAATAAGAATGGCCCCCAAGGGGTAAGAGCTATACGAGCTGTTACCTGGCCATGCAGAGGTCCCAGAACCTGTGCTTGCTGTCTGGTTGAAATTTCAGCTCCACAATAGAACTGAAAAACTTAGTGAGTGACTGTGGCTGTGTAGGGAGTCATAGGACAGTCCTCATTGGGAAGTGACTGTGACTATGTGGAGTAGCTTATGTCCCTTGGGAAGGGACTGTGGCTATGTGTTGCTTGAGTCCTCAGTCCTGCCTGGCACCCCCTTGGGGGCAGTGGGTGAGAAGGGATGGAACAGTGGCTCAGACTTGGGAGCAGGTGAGAATGCAGCAGAAAGCTCGTTTATTAATCCTTGAGGAGCGCCCTTCATACCCCCCCACCCGAGTCCCATTGGTCCCAAGCAAGCCTATCTTCTGAGTGGCAGTTCCCGATTGGCTGTTATTGTCTGTGTCACCAATCTCTTGGCTCTCAGACAGGATTCAGTTTGGCCCTCATGTGGGGGAAGCTGGCTCTGCAGCTGCATAGCCCGACTCCCTATTTACCAAAGTTTATGTGGAAGCAGCCACCTTCCTGGCAGAGGGGCCTTTCTGCTCCTCCAGCAGTTATGTACTGGGACAGTTACATAGATGGAAGTCAGCCCTCATTGGGAAGTGACTGTGCCTATGTAGAATAGCTGAGGGTCAGCCTTCCTTGGAAAGGGACTGTGGCTGTGTGGAGTAGCTTAGGGGACAGCTCTCCTAGAGCATGGCAGGCCCCTATGTACACTGCCTTACTGTGGTCCATCACTTCCATCTGGGGCTGGGCCTGGGGCTGGCAGGTGGCAGGGGCAGCAGAGCTTCAGCTGTGCCACTTGGAACGTGGCCTCTGCCTGTGTGCACTTGTGGGCTTTGTAGATGAGTCACGTCTCATACAGCAGCAGCCTTGGCCAGCTGCAGCTACTCTGGTCCTGTGTGTCTTTGCAGGTCTGCATGGCCTTACCTGGGCAGTTTCCTCTGACAGGTACATTTTCCTCCCCACTTCCTTTATAAGAGAAGTCCTCCCATGTGGGGTGAAGGGACCCCAGGGCCCTTTTCCCTAGGCAGCTGCAGGCGATTCAGAAGAGCTGTGCCCATTGGTGAGCTGGAGGACAGCTGAGTGTTCACAACTTTGCCGGCATCTCTCACTCATTTGCCTGTGAATTAATCCTGCCATTAAGGAAAAAATTAGACTCACCACTCAAATCATTAATTGAGAGGCCTTATTATCTCATTAATGGTGTTTGATATCTAAGGCAGATGAACTAAAGGAAGCTTGCCTGCTTGGTCCTCAAAGAAATGTAATTACAGCTTGGGCATTCTTAAAATGTCCCCTCTCTGAGTCACATGTCCCCTTTTGCTTCCTTTTGTGGACACTGAGACAAGTCTTCCTTGGGAATAAGAATGACACTGCCATAGAGAAGCACTGCTGGAGGCTGGTGGGCCTGCAGCCTGCACTTTGCTCAGACCCAAGGATCCCTGCTGTCCTTGTGGGCACCTGCGGAAGCAGGCCTCGTGCACAGAGCTCACGTGTGCCAGCATTTGGAGGATTCAGCCAACTTTGGTAGACACTGACCTGTAAAGGCTGAGAAGGAGAGGACCTGACACTTTGAGGTAACCCGAGTGAAAAGCAGCTGGGAGAAACTGGCTGGACGGGTGTGACCAGCACCCTAAACCCTACAACAGTTACTTGACTAGCAAACCCCTGGGCTTCTTGGTGGAGAACTGCTGGTTTGGTGTGCCCTATCTCCTTTGTTTATTTAGCCAATGGAGAGAAGGGGCTCAGGCTGGGACACAGCCTCTTGGACTCTGCTGGGGCAGGGCAGCTCGCACCACAGGCCTGGCGATGCAGTGGAAGTCCCCAGTCAGCAGCTGAGACTGACTTCTAGAGAGGCTTAGGTAAGTGGTAAGAGAAACCAGGGTGCCAGGCTGAAGACTTAGTCACTTCCGTGTGGACCCTGAGCAGCCCTTTGCCTGCTGTCCCCATTAGACCCAGGTAGTGAGTGCTAAGAAGGACGCGCAGCCGTCAGGGAGGATGCTGCCGATGCCCAGGTTAGTGCTGTGGGCTGTGGTTAGTATTTAATATCAATGGGGGGGGGTCTGCCCCACCGTTGATTATTTCCAGATAAAGACACAAAGCTTTTATATTTGTAATAGGCCTTAAACAGCACTGGAGCCGGGTAGGTACCAGCCCTCTATATTATTTTGTCTACTTTCCTATCAGTAACCCTGAGATATGACTTGCCATGTTCCTCCTGGACCTCTCTTACTCTGACTGACCAGCCCTCATGGCCAGTTCTTGGGATCCCTTACCCATGGTATCTTCTCCTTTCTCCATTTCACTTTCCTCTCCGTATGGTCCCTGCCTCAGACCCCCAACTCTGGGAACCGAAGCCCCACCCACCTCTCTTCTGCCCAGCTGTAGGCTATAGGCGTCTTTATTCAACCAATAGTTTTAAATTAAGGAGCAAGGCTACTTAGCATCATTTGGTGTCTGTGAGGATTTCCTCGTTCCTGAGGCAACCAGAGCTTGGGGCCAGTGATTCACATTACAGTGCATAGCAGCAGACCAAACCTCAACAGTGGGTGGCATGCGTTCCTCTGACTGAATCCCTGCAGACCTGTCCCAGACAATGCATAGTGCCTCAGCCACCAGCCCCAGAGCAGGGGCAGGGCAGGAAGGGGACACTTGTCACAGGGACCTTGTTAAGTCTTCACTCCCATCTAGCACAAATAAAAGAATAAGATAAAATGAGATAAGAGGTAGGTGCTAAGGGAACGTTTGTGCTGTCTTACCATCCTCCTCCCTACCAAGAAGCCCTTGATTTGTGTGATATGCTCATTTTGTTACCCTAATTGGTTTGAGGATTTTTAGGGCAAATACGACAGGATTTCTCAATTCAACTTTGGGGTGTTTGTTTTTTGAGATAAAACACAAGGAAGAAGTTGCATTGATTTTTTTTTTTAATTCCTCATGCAAAGAAAAATATTTGTTCTTGTTGTGTTTAGTGTGTATGATTCTCAGAGAGGTTGGCACAGTGGGGGGGGCTCTAGTCATACCTGACAGTTAGCCTCAGGACTACCTGACATTTAGCCTCAGGACTACCACAGTAAGGAGCACTCACTGTCCCTCAGCAAGGAGCCAACTTCCCTTCACATTCCTGTCTTCCGTCCTCTACTGAGACAGCCTTACAGAGCCCTAACTTTGGGGTGCTGTGATACCTGCCCTCATATCCTGGAGCTTGGCCCTGCCTCCTCCATGGCTTCTTCACTGTAGCTACCTTCAGAGCCAGTGAGTAGTCATCTTAGCCAGTCAGTGAGGTATACTTAGAGGTGTCAGGAATGTCTTGGAGCATAACTGCCCATGGCCTGTCACCACCATGGGTACTTGTCTATCACCCAGTGGGCCTCCTAGTCTCCCTATAGTCCAGAGGCTAAGTGGGAGGTCACCAAGCAGAAAAAGTACAGCAGTCACCTCAGGGTCTGGGGTCTGACAGGCAAGGTCTTCTTCCTTTGGCCTTGGTAGAAGAGACAAAGTGTTTCTTGAGTCTTTTATGAGGTCACTAGCCCATGAAGGATTCTTCTGTGACCTCCCTATAGTCCAGAGGCTAAGGGGGGTCACCAAGCAGAAAAAGTACAGCAGTCACCTCAGGGTCTGGGGTCTGACAGGCAAGGCCTTCTTCCTTTGGCCTTGGTAGAAGAGACAAAGTGTTTCTTGAGTCTTTTATTAGGTCACTAGCCCGTGAAGGATTCTTCTGTGACCTCAGGTCTTTCCCTGTCAGCATATTCAGATCATAGTGACACAGTAGAAAAGGCCTGACACTATCAAGGGTGTTTTCAGGACGGTCAGAAGCCCCCTTCTCCATGACCTAGCTGACAGTCACCACCACTCTCCCACTTTCCATCCCCCAGGCATGGCCCTGTAGCCATGCAATGCCTCAAGATAGGGTAGAGTTTGAGAGCAGTCAGGATTATGCTGCCTGCAAGGCTGTACACCGTCCCCAGCCTCCAGCACTGCTCTGACTGGGGCAACAACTGCCACTGCTGCTATCACCACCACTTCCACAGTTGCTGCTGTGACCACAGCTGTCACTTCTGCTGCCACAGACCTAATGGTGGTGGTGACAGTCAAGGTTTGCCAAAGAACATGAGTGCATGTATTGCAACCCACCATGCACATGCAGATCAAAATGGCATGTGCCAGTGTGGAGGTGCTGCAAGCCTGGTGCCAAGGGCAGAGGACTGTCATTGAGCATAGTGTCTCTGAGCATGTGCCAACCAGCCCGGCTCAGCCTATGTATGCTTCACTCCTCCGTCCTCAGGGAGCCTGTCTGAGCTCCATCCCCTTGCGCTATGGTATAAACCTCAGGATGGTACTGTGTAGCCTCATCATGACTTCTAGCTCACCTGAGTTGGTAGCACTGAAAGCTAATAGCTGGTGACACAGCAGAGAGTGGCCTTTTTGTAAGTTCTGACTGAATTGAGAAAGTTTCTCTCTGGGGTGACACCAGCACCTTTGTTCATAAACTCAGTCATTCCTTCCAGCTTTTTGAAGCATGGCTGGCTCACCTGGACTGTGGCCACCCCCATGCTGACCCACCTGGATTGGGGCCCTTTGGCTTGTTTGCTGGGTGGTTTTCTTTACTCATCCAACCCCGGTTTGCTTGGGTACAGTGATCCAAAGCCTCTAGAGATGGTTACTATAAACACATGTTTGAGACAGAGTTCACCGAGGCCAGTACCTCAGAGAATGCCTCTGGGATGAGCCACAGGTACCCCGGTAGTCACAGCTCCCATTGCCTCGGGAGTCAGAAACCTGTATTGATTTCTGGAGGGCCTCCTGGCTGGGGCGGCCCTGGATCCTCACTGCTCAGGATGACCAGGAGTGTCCCTGTGGGGTCAGCCAGCCCTGTTGGGCTCTACCCAGCTCCTTCACACAGGATGTCTCCCCAGCTCTTCCATGTAGAGTACAGGATACAAGGGCCTCCCACTGTTTGGATGTGGGGAAGCACCTCTCCTGGGGCATGCCACAAGTCTACACTGACATCCTCTGAGGACAGGAGGTGGGGAGGGAGGGTAAACTGCTCCCGTCACCCATCCTCCCTTACTAACAGCCCCATTCTTGGTACGGCTTGTGTCTCCAGATAATCCTTTGTAGTAAACCTAATCCTGCCGTCCATGAGACACAGCCTGTGAGCTTGTCACCAAGTCAAATGATTTGACATTCCCTCTTCCATTATCACGCAGAACTGGAATCTCCTCACTCTAAGTACCTATCTGCGATCCTGCCTACATTCCCCGCCATATTAGCATCTTTTATAATCATTATCTGACGACTTTGTCACCGTGGAGACTAGTCTCTAGGAACAGCAGTGACACCCCAAATGAAGCTCGGCAATTTTTTTGGGGCCGTTTCTCCTCACTGGGCACAGTGGACATCACTCGAAACGGAAATTGAGATGTATGCATTTAGAAATCAATTGAAGAGATCCCATCCCTCAGCTCTGAATGGGAGTGCCAAATCCATCTGTTCTGGCCAGGGCAGCTCTGCCTGCTCCACGTATTTGCAGACGGATCTCATCAGTTGTGAAAAATGCTTCATGGCAGAGCCTAGTTCAGAAAACACATCTTGTTTATCCACAAACTGCCCTGAAAGTCTGGGTGAGGCGGTGGCCCAGGGATAGGTGGTTCTGGGGCTCTCAGTTACTGTGGCCTTGAAGACCCTGTGATGGGTGACACGTGATGGAGTGGTTGTTCCATGCAGTGACACACACACACACACACACACACACACACACACACACACACACACACACACACACACCTCCTACCTGTACAAACAGCCTAGAACAGGTAGGCAGACCAGCAGGACCTGAGCCTTAGGCTCCAGAGCTAGGGCCCTCAGCTCTGCTCCTCCTTGGCACAGTGCAGTGGGCTGGCTTTGCCTTTCTCCCTCCTCAAGGCAGCTGTCACTAGTATGTGTAAGATCTGAGCACCCGGGGTTGGGGATTTAGCTCAGTGGTAGAGAGGCCCTGGGTTCGGTCCCCAGCTCTGGAAAAAAAAAAAAAAAAAAAAAAAAAAAAAAATCTGAGCACTGTCTTGCATGGTGTACTGTGTGTATACTGGTGTGTTTCAATCCTTTTAGGAAAGTAGGGTGGCCTCCATTTGAAGGTTCAAAGCTTTGGCCAGGGTCACACAGCTGGCACCTGACTGGGTGAGCTGAGCCTAGGTTCCCCGGAAAGTCCCAGGCAATATGCAGTCAGGTACCATGGTTCTGTGAGGAACACAATGTGTACCAATCATCTGTTTCAGAGCTCTTGGTTTTCGTAGGAAGGGAGGGCAGGGCAGGAGGAAGGAAAGAAGGGCCAATATTTTGGTTTAAAAACACAGTTTTATCTATCGGATTCTACTAGTTCTAAAGCATAGCTTAGCCCAATAGTTTTAAGCCTTAACTGAAATTCTCACTTTTCCAAACTGTGCTGTGATGGAATGCGCTGGCTCCCTGTGTATTGTTTTGCCATTGATGGTGCTGACAGAACATGAGTGACATCAGCCCCTGCGTGCACAACCTTCTGCCAGACCAGTAATGTGTGCCTGCCCCTGCCACTGCTGGGCCTGGTGCCTTCATGCAGAGGTTGGCTCCTCCTAGAACTGGCCAGCTTTTACATTCCCAGTGGGGAAGTTAGGGCTGTAGAGCTTGAATTGTTTATTTTCTCTCTTCCCCCACATATCCAGCTATCTACCCCCACCCCCTTCACTCTCTCTTCACCCCACCACACTTCCGCCCACTCACCCCCTCACACAGCCCCAGCCTGTTCGCACGGCCATCCTTCCACTTAGTTGCACGCCCACCCTGCGCTCCACGTTCATTTGGACAGCACCCTGTTGGGGGCCTTAGTGAGACGGGCAGCTTTAGAGGCAGTCTTCTATGTTAATGGACCTTCAAATGACATTTACTTTATTTTCAGCTAAAATGTTTTTATGAAAGCTGAGAATTCCTGGAGGCACTCTTGTCCACCATTTTAACTTTTACACCTGTGTACCATGACCTTGAGCTAAGCATGTCCCCAAATGTGTCCACTCTCTTTCCTTCTTATTTATGACACATTGAGCATGCTCAGAAGTGAACTGCTTAACAGCCTTGCTCGGGAATGGACAGCCCCTATATGAATATGCATAGGTTACTAAATGAGGTGTCCATGCTTACTTTGTGGAGGAGGCCTTGCTTGAGAAACAGGTCGCCTCATCTGCTACAGCTCATAAATCCCCTCTCTCACCTCTCGTTCCTGCACGGCGGCCTGAACTCCCCAAGGTGGGAACCCATTTTGTTTGGTTACTACCTTTCCTCTCTCAGTCCTGTGCTGGGCCATGCTAACTAAGCCTTTGCATCAGAGCACATGGAGACACGCTGTGAAAAACACTGTGTCACGTAGCTTCCTAGAGGGAACCCCTGGGAGGAGTGTGCTCCTACCCAACCCTGACTTTGAGGGGATCCACCCAGGTGTCAGGACCCCAGAGCCTGCAGGCCCCCACCCTTGTAAGCTCAAGGCCTGCCTCTGAGGAGCAGACATGCAGGTCTACAAATTGATGGAGCCCTAAAAGCAGCGCTTGCCCTCATGAGTCTATAAATCTCAGGCCAGAGTACTTGGCCGTGACCCTTTACCATTCCTGAAAACAAAAGGAAAGTGTCCTAACAGCAGAGGATTTACAGCCTGGGTTTTACTGGAACCAGAAAGTGAGAAGCTGGGTCCAGGCTAGTTAATTAGTTTTGAATGGCTTCCAGGAATAAGTTTGCATTTTAAGTATCACCATCAGTGCCGTTGCACACCTTCAATGTGGTGACAACCTGGGTGGCTTATAGCACTGGGCCCTGGGAAGTACAGAGGCCTTCTCCCAGCAGGTAGCCTTGCCTAGAATCCTGTGGGAAACTGTGCATATATATGGACAGTGGTTCAGTCCTTCTGAAGAGACAGGGAAAGGTGGAAAACTCCCTTTTCCTTGAACCTCTAGTGTGTAGGATGCTAGCCACTCCATCCTCCACTCGTGGTGCCTGGGACACTGCATGTTAACTCTTAAGTTGGTAACCTTCACTACCTGCCCAAACTCACACTTCTAGATAACTGGTTTCCTGAACTATAGGAGATTTAAAGGCCAGACAGTCCCCACACACCAGGCTGAGGGCTTTTCCAGGATCTCATACCTGTGATTTTTTTAGGAAAAAACCTGACTTCCTTCACCCCCACTTCCTGAGCCAGGCCTTCATTCTCCATTGACTAAACCCCATGGAGTGCCTGGGTCTTTCCAGTGACTGAGTCTTGGGCTCCACCTTCCCAGTCCTTTGAGCTCAGAGGCTGTGTCTGGGTGGGCCCAGCGAAATCAGTTCCAGTGGGGAAGGAAGAACTCTGTTGGCATAAGCTGAGCGACTAGAGGAGGTTGTGGGCTGCTTCTGCCAAACCTCTGACAGGCTGCCAGCCCTGCTTCTGGCTTCTTAGCCTCAGCATCTCCTGGACCCTGAGAGGTAGGCGGCACTGAGGTTGTGGGAGTGAGCGGTGGGTCAGGTGTTTGCCTGGGGTCTTCCAACAAAGAGCTACAGCCAGGCAGACCAAGGCGCCCGTGAGAGCTGTGGAAGATCAGGGAACTCCTGAGGCTTGTGACGTGGTAGAAGCAGGCTGGTGCTGAGGCGGAGGTCAGAGTGGAACCTGAGTCTCCCTAGGTTCCAGATGACACATCGCTCACCTGCCAGTACCCGTGTCCCATGCTACAGTGTAGACTGGCTTTCCATTATCTCCCAAGCTGTCCTGGACACAGGCCGACTGTCACGGTCCTCTGTACCTCCTTCCCTGACTCCACTGGCTTTGCATCAGTGTACCTCCTCTTCCCCACACTCATGAACCTCCTGTGACCGTGAGCCCTGTCTATCTGTCTCCTCCTTTCCTGTCCAGCTTACATGCAGCCTAGACTGTCAGCAGGGCCACTTTCCCACCTGCCCCGTCCTGCATTCCCACAACCCTGCTCCAGTGCAGCCCAGGTCTGGTCAAGCTGAGTCACCCTTAGGCTCATGGCCCCGTAAGTGTTTTCTGAATGAGGAAGGGGAGGTATGATCTCCATAAGGCCGTGGGCTCCATTGCAGATGGCAGATATTCCACAGTGCACGGCTGAGGCCAGAGCCCCACTGCAGCTAGCTACACACAGTGCCAGAACAGTGACTACAGGAAGATACCAGTCCTGGCCCAAGTCCCTGCTTCTCTGAGAAGACCCCCTGCTTCCCAGCATGCATAGCCCTCCTCCGGCCAAATCTAGAATTGGCCACTGAGTCACAGACCATGTATCAGAAGAAACATCTGGCTGCCTGCTCCACTGCCAGCCAAAATCAATTCCTGTCTGAGAGGTAATCCGATTTGATTATCTCTGAACTATTACAGGAAGGCGGAGGTGCTGGACACCCTGGCTGGAGATTAAGAGGCCCTGCTGGTGGGGACGACGTGGAAGATAACAGCTGTGTCTGCCTGGCCCAAGAGGCTGTGGGCCAGCCCTTCCCATCTGCAGAATGAAGCTCACAGAGTTTTCTTTAAATCTCTTCATTAGTTCTACCTAGCAACTGTGGTCACAGGGCTCCGGCCTCACAGAGGTGGATGTGGGAAGGTCCACTGCCTCGCTTGCCTTTCCGCCTCTTAGACAGGCCAGGCTGCCTGCCCTCAGGCCACACAGGCAGGGAGGCACATAGGGTCCACATGGCTCCTCCTGGAAGCTCCTCCCCTCAGACACCTGCTTGTGGAAGGGGTGCTCACATGACTGTTAAGTGAGTGTAGGGGCATGGGCATGGCCCTGAAAGCTACAGGATTTGGAAGACATCTCAGTAGGAAAGTGTAAGCCATAAACACAAAGCTGGGGGTCCATGTCAGTTGAGCTTAGGAAAAGAACTCAGAACCAGATTACAGACTTAAAAAGTCAGCAAATACTACACCAAAACAATAGGAAGCAGGAAACTTCATATCTACACTTCTCTTCCTAGGAAATGGCTTCATGTCTGTACACCTGACCTACTAGAATTTTTGTTGTTCTTTTTCATTAATGCATGTTACCTGGATGAAGTGGAAGGTTTCATTTTGATATTTGCATAAGTGCATATAAAGTACTTTGTCTTCATCTCTCCGTTACTTTATGTACGTCCCTTCCTTTCCCCCCTCCACCCCAATATCCCCCTTTTGCTGTCATGCCCTTTTCTCCCCCTAGATCCACAAAGGGTAGAAGACACTTACTCTGATGTTTGACACTGGGTGTTACCATAAGAGGATCCAGAGTTCTGTAGGAGACATTCCTCCAGGAGAAACTGTAACAGAGTAGCTGAATTAGGTTAGTTAGCCTCTGGGCATACCTGTGAGGGATTTTCTGGATTAGGTTACTTGAGGTGCAGACTCTCGTTTTTCTAGACTGGGATCCTGGGCTGTAAAAACAGAGACAGTGAGCTGAGGGCCAACATTCTTTTCTCAACGTGGTGACCAGCTGTCTCAAGCTCTGGCTGTCATGACTGGATTATAAACCAAGATAAACTCTTCCTTCCTTAAATTGCTTTTGCTAGGGTATTTATACTACAGCAGTAGAAAGAATAATCCGTTTGCCTGTCTGAGTCTGGTTTACTTCACTTAACACGATGATCTCCAGCTCCATCTATTTTCCTGCAAATAACATAACAGCATTCCGCCGGGCTGGGTAAAACTCCACTGTGAGCGCACACAGCATGTTTCTCTGTGTGCATTCATCCATCTACAGGAACCCAGGCTGGTTCTTCTGGGTGGTTACTGTGTATTGCTGTGGGAAGTGGACATAGGTTACTCCCACTGTGCCCAGGGAGTGTAGCCGAGTCACACTGTAGGTCTCCTTTCAGTTTCTTGGAGGACTTCCGTCCTGGTTCCCATGGCAGCTGTACTAACTCCATCCCGGCAGCAGTGTATGAGGGTGCTTCTCCTGCTTCCCCAGACCCTGCCAGCATCTGTTGTTTGTTTTGTGAGGAGAAGCTCTTCTTACTGTGATGAGATGGAATCTCAGTGTGGTTGATTTGCATTTGCCTGGTGGCTAAAGAGGAGCTCTTTTCCATAATTTTTTTGGGGTGGTGTGGGTAGGAGCTCTGGCTCAAACTGAGGTCTTGAGCATACTCAGTCAGTACTGTACATTAAGATGCAGCCCTAGCTTTACTGACCATGGCCAGGTCTTCATTTGAAATGTTTTCCATTCAGTCGCCCAGTTACTGATCATTTTCCCTAGTGCAGTTCTGTGTTGATTATTAATCCTCTGTTGGCTGGCGGTCTGCAGGGCTTCCTCCTGCTCTATGGTGTCTTTCCATACCCGTTGGCTGTCTCCTTTGTAGTGCAGAATTACGTTAATTTAATGCTGCCCGTTTGTCATGGCTGCTGTCATTTTCTGAGCCAGTGGAGTCCGTCTCGGAAAGCCCTTGCACGCGTCCAGATTTACATGCACTCCCTGCTTCCCATTAGTGACTCAGGCTTCCAGGTCTTCCCTTAAAGTCTTTGATCCACTTTGAGCTGATTTTTGTTAACTGGTGCCTCCTTAGAAAGAGGTTACAGAGCATGGCCCCTGTGTTCTGCCTTCCTGTCTGTAACACTGTTACCCTCTTCCTGTCCATCAAGTCCTATGTATTTCCACGGTACACATGCCTGCCTATCACTGCTGCCAACCTTTGTGGGCTGTCCACCCAAGGAAACATTGGTGGACTGGGGCACTGTTCCCTTCATACAACAACACTGTTTTGTGTCCTTGAGTCTTAAGGAAAAGCTGGTAAAGGGTAGACATTCATAGTGGCTTCATTGACTGGTGTGTATCCTCAAGTCTTAAGGAAAATCTAGTAAAGTGGTAATCTCTCATGCTAGCACCTCTGATCAGCAGATGCTATTTCGGGCATCTGGAGACTGCAGGGCAGCAGCTAAAACTCTGACTGAGGATTCCCTCCTATAGGGACCTCCATTCAGAGTCACCTTCTTGTCCCCCTGGAGCACCAGGTGGGCTGTGCTACTTCTTGAGAAAACAGTGGGATAGTTACATTGCAGCTCAAATGTGGTTTCTGGCTCCAAATTGCTCAGCAGGGAATAGCACCTTTGGGGCCAGGAAAGAAGAGGACCAGAGCTGCACTTAGGGTCTGGCCCTCATTAACAAGCACTTGGCTCAAAGCTTGAGGACCAGGGTGAATTGATAAGCCCATTCCGAAGGTAGAGAAACAAGTCCATGAGGGGCAGTATGAGTCTGGAACCTCCTCTGATGTGGAGAGCTGGGCGGGGGGAGGCTCCCCACTGGGCTAATGCTGCAGCCAGCATGCGGGGCCATGCCAGAGGAAGGTTGCCGAACTCCTAAGGGAGCCCTGGGACACTCACATGAAAGGTGGGAAGTACTTAACCCAGCACAACAGGGAGAGACCCTTTCTGTCCTGTCAGGCAGCAAGGAGGATTTCCCTGAGGACCCCCCAGTGTGAGATCCCACCACAGGGCCATGATCTACTGAAGACCCTGCCGGGAGGAGGCTGCTCCCAGTCCACACATCTCTTTGCAAACACTTGAAAGAAGATTTGAAACAAATACAGGCAGAAAGGGACAGCAGATGGCATGAGAGAAAAAGAACAGTTGGACTTAACAGAAATCTTTTTTTTTAAATGTCTCTAAGCAGTTTGTAGATCCTGCATGAGACCCTACACAAGGGGTGAGTCCCAACTTCCCTTTTTCCTGGTTAGTGCCACAGCCTGGCTTTGACTGAGTACCACCCAGAGGAAGTGGGGGGAGGCAAGGAACAGAGCTCTCTGGAGCCTTTCCCATAGTGTCTCTTCCCTCTGACTTAAGGTACCTTATCCAGGCCCACAATCCCAGGCTGACTTTCTCTGCCAGGCTCATTCTGTCAGCTTCCGCCCTCCCAGGCTCTCTGTCTCTGTCTCTCTCGGGCTCACTCTCCCAGGCACAGTGTAGAAAGGTGCAGGTCAAAGTTGTCCCTTCCAACGCATGATCAGGCAGTATCTACTTCTCCAGTCACCCCAAGGCTTGGGTCATGTGACACTAGAGGGTCCTTCTCCTGAGAGATGCATGCAGGACCTATGATGACAGGCATGCCAAGTGCCCTATTCATGATCTGCTAAGGACGTAGTTGGTCTCTACGATGGCACAGTCTCAGAGCTTGCTGGGGTGCTTGTGCCCCAGGCCTCATTAGCACAGAACCTGTGTGGCACACACAGCTGCTGGATGGCATGTAGTTTCCATTTATCTCCCTCACATGATTTCCCCAAAGTTCTAAAAATAGGAATTTAATTAGATATTTAGTAAAATATCGCCCAGTATTTATCCCTAGAGTTGGCTGCATTGTTCATTTTGCAGAAGTGAATACCCCCGCACGTGCAGACATGGTGAGGAGCACTCAGAACACACAGTACCGTAGCACCTTCATGGCATGGCTGCCGCTGCTCAGGTGAAAGGTCTGAGGTGGTCTGTGTCCTGCAGATGGGCTGGGAGAGGAAGTGGCTGAATGAGGCCGGTGTAAGCTGCAGGTGTCCATTATGGAGACTCAAGAAGGAAACTTCTGGAAGAAAGGAGTACTACTGGAGCAAGGGCACCTAAGAAGATCTGTGGCTCTGCAGCATTTGGTCCTTTGAGGGTTTAATGACTTCCTGAAAGTGTCCCAACAGTATGACTTGCCTGTGACCACTTGTGGTGCAGTCTCCAACTGAGAGTGTGTGACACACCCCTCTGCTGCAGTCTCCAGACTCAGTCAGGTGCCTCAAGGGGGTATACAGCAGAAAGTCCAGGGCCCTCCCTCGGGGCATGGAGAACTGTGTCTGTATCCTGAAGGACAGTCAGAGCCTTGAGCGAGGCTCAGCCTCTCTGTGTAGTTTTCTCCACCTGCACTTTCTCTAAGCCCATTCGTAGAGTGAAAAAAGGACCTCACAACGGGCTCTGCACACCCCTGAGACCAACAACCCTGGGCTCGTGGTGCCATCAGTGCCCCCCATTCAGAGTGGATGTCATGCAGTCAGGCGGTCAGACTCCACTGCCAGTACTGGGAAATCGTAATACTCATCTAGTGACACCACGCGGCCGGAGCACTCAGAGCTGTCAGAAGTCAGTCTCCCACTTACAAGTTCCTCTTTTCACATCCTTAGAGGGTGAAAGCTTTCAGGTCATGACTCTGCCTGCATGCCAGCCTGTTCTAGGATTGCCCCTTCCATCCAAAATACTTACTGCCCCAGCACCTTTTCTGGCGTAGTCTGGTTCACCAAGTATGCCGATGCCCTGCACTTTGGTCAGCCCTTGTTCAGCCCTCCTGTGCCTGCTTGCCCGGGCCTTTCCTGCCAACTTGAGTGTGCTTCTTAGCTGGCTCTCCTGCAGGTCCATCCATTTGCTCTACACACTCATAGGCCAGCTCAGGTTGACCTCTCGGACACAGTAGGTGGGTAGCAGTGCTGACCTCCAGGACTCTGTGTGGCTGCCTACCTGCTGCCTGTCCTAATTTTGGACCCTTACATGCAAACCTTGCCTCCTCTACACCCACAGAGTTCCCATGGGTAACCTTCTCTTGAGGAGACCAGACCTGCCGCACCCATGTCTCCTTCGGCAGTCCATAGATGTGACCAACAGTGATTGACGGCCATGTGCCCAAGTGGGTACAAGATGGCTGTAGCCCTTTCTCCCACTATCTGCAGAGAAATCAAGGCTCAAGGAAGATGCACTGATGCAGAACATGTCATTATGTAGAAGTGCTGCAGAGTGCTCTGCCCTGCCCGGGGCTTGTGCCCACACCAGGGCCTGTTCCCTTAACTCAGCCTGTGATCTGCAGATTCTAGTTCTGCAGTGTCTGAGGAGAGGAGGAACCTGCACCACTGTCGTCCTCCCCATGTACACAGCAAGGCAGGGGTGGGCTGCCATTCTCAGTGCAGCGTCGATCACTCTGAGGGGCTTTCTGATGCCTGGTGCCCTCTTGTGCTCTGGTCAGTATGAGATTTTGTGTCCACTCCTCACATTCTCAGCTGAGACAGGTCATGGCTCCCTGGATGCACTAGCGTAGAAACTGACCTTTCCAGATCCCCCCTCTCCCCTCCGTGTCTTTCCACCTGACTTCTCCAACAGCAGAAAATCAATGTGAGAACTCAGAGTTGGACAACTCTAAAAATTGAAGAACTTTTACAAAGTATATTACAAGGAAAATGCCATCTTCCTAGTGAACCTGTGAACTCAGCTCTGTGACAGTCAGTAATCTGTACCTTGAAATGCATTCTTGAATGCTGGTTCATTTCTGGGAGGGGACCTTGAAGCCCAGCTCTCTCATGACCCACTCTGAAGGGCAGGAACTCCATCCCTTGGCTGGAATCATGGGTGACTGAGGAGCACTGGGCTGTGTTGACTGCTGAATTTTGATGGGCGCAGAGTTGTGCTAGCTTTCTGGGTTGTGGTGAATGCTAGGCCTGACTTCGCCTTGTCACTGGGGACATTCTGGGATATCATTCCCCTGAATGTGACTTCAATGGTCACAAATTCCTTACCAGGAAGGTCCTCCCATCTTGCCCTAGGAATAAGGAGGACCCTTGATGAGTGAGGAATGGAAGGCTGAGCCTTAGGTACTTACAAAAGGAGTGAGAGACCCTGTCTTGAGTGTAGGCGTCATAGCACATGTCACACACAGCCCGGGTGCCGTGGCCCAGCAACTCTGTCCCGCTCATTTGCAGGCTGTTTGGACTCGGGTCTGTGGGATACACCTTCCTCACAGCCCTGTGATGCAGGGACAGGGCTGTGCTGGCTGCAGCTCTGGCTTTCCTGCTCACTGGGTAGCAGTTGTATGTTGGGCAGTGATGGGGCCACATTCACCAGCTGCCCCCCCCCACCCCCAGTATATCTAAAAGCTGAGTCTGTACCTTACTTTCATTCTGGTAAGAGGCTTGGTACTTTGTGTGGCCTTTACCTGACACTGCATGCACTGTGCAATCAAAGGCCTCTCATGACCAAGCTGAGTTTCCTCCGTTATTTCTAAAGCAGAGCTGCAAGGATAAGCCGGGCCTGATGGATGGTGGGGTCTGCTGCTGAACTATAGATAGACAAGGGCAGAGATGGGTAAACATGGGACCTGTGGCTTGCATGGCTGGTCACATCTAGGCCTGCTGAAGCCCAGGACCTGTGCCTCTCACTCCTTGCTGCGGAAGACAGGACTATGCAGTGCCCTCCTACATTCTTGCTGTACTACCTTTGGGTGTGATGACCGGACCGGATGACCAGGTCCCACCCATGCACTGTCTGAGGCTCCCTGTGTGCAGTCCAGCAGAGTCAGGACTGGCTACCTGGAGCTTTTAGGAGGCAAGGGGACCCTCCCCTTTGTGCCTCTCAGTCAACTTGCCTATACCTGGGCACTGCCACTGCCTTTGGGCCTGGAATCAGATTGTGGAGTTGGCAGCTGCTCTGAGAAAGGCCCAGGATGCCAGGCCCACAGCTACAGTACTGCGGCCCCTCCTGTCCATCCTGCATCTGCCTCCTAGTGACAGCTCTGAGATTAGGAGCTGGCAGAGGCCTCACAGAGGCCCTCTCCACAGGCCCTCTCTAGGGATCCCGGTGTGAGGGCCCTGAGTCTGCTGTCTTGTAGATAAGAGTGGAGGTGTGGGCTCCTTCCCTGTGATCATATCCTGCCTTAAGCCCCACCACCTTCCCAGTGATGCCTCAGGACCACATGGCCTCACATCCTGGCCTTAGGTGCCACAAAGCAAGAATTCTGCTTGGGGATGAAACAGACTCTAATCGCAGCTTGGATGTGAGCTTTCTCTGAATGTTGATCAGAAGTCTCTCAGCTGTGCTGGGCGATGAAAGGGGAGCCGGCTCGGCTGGAGCCTTTGTGCCAGCCCACTTTCAGCACCAAATGCTGGCTTTTCTTTTTGGGGAAAAAAATGAAATTAATTACAAGGACTGTCTGTGTCCCCACTGCTGTTGTAGGCTCTTCAGACGGTGGCCCTTTTGAGGCATCCCTTCTTTCCACTATGAGTGGGAGGTCAGCCCGAGAGATGGTCAGCCAGTAGCTCAGTCCCAGCCCGCTGTCACGCACCTAATTTTAGTCCTGATCTGGACCAAACTTGACAAGATTCTCAAACTAGTAAGTGTATTGTCAAAGAAGGCAACTGTCAAGGCTGAGCTTGAGCCTACATGGGCAGAAGTGAGGCAGAAGGACTTCAGGGCCCCTGTGGGGCAAGTAGAGGGATCGTGGGGCCCTACAGCTCCTCCTGCAGGTGTGGGGCCAGCTAGGACCCAGGACACCCCAGGGGCCTCACAATGTAAGTCTGCAAAGTTTGCTGTGGTCTCTCCTTAGGCACTGAGGTCACCCCAACATTGACTTTGTTGGGAGGCAGAGATCCTTAGTTGAATGGATTTAGACCAACAGAGTGTATCACCGAGGCAGTGTGTGGGCCCAGCACAGTCTGCCCTGCTGTGGTCCCTTGCCTGCCACGACCTCTTAGATTCAGTTCTGTGTGCTTTTGACTTACTGGATGATAACCCCTGAGTGACCTGTGATGTCAGAGACAGAACCTTTGCTGCCTTCCTATTTCTTGCAATAGGTAAGAGACGGGCTTACTGGGTGTGGCCTCCCTCCCTCTGGTCAGAGATGGGCTTTGGCCCTTCCAGCCTGACTTGTCATTGTTCCTGTACCACAGACAAGGCCTGTTCTGCATACTCCTGAGCTGAGGGCATACAGGAAGTCTCAGACAGCTTTGACTGAGGCTCCTGGCTTCCAGGTTCATCAGATGGTGGTAAACACCCAGGAGGCCCTCCTTGGTGGTCAAGCTCAGGGCTAGGATGGTGGCTTAGCAGTCATGCTGTAGCATACACCATTGAAGCCAGAGCCTACAGTCTTTATAGAATTGCAGCTTTGTCCTATTAGTAGGTTTGGATAACCATGGGGCTTCAGCTGATGTCACCTGCAATTCTGAGCTGCAGTTCCCCAGGAGCTCCTGACCTAGACTGGTGCCTGATCTCCTGGGCAGAAATCCCCCAAGTCAGAGATGTAGTCATTTGCATATACCAGACTCTTCAGAGTCAATCTATATCCCACACCTGACACCACTGAGCCTCTAGAAATAGGCTTCAGAAGGCTGGAGCCTGCCCGTGGACAAATCCGGTGGGCAAAAGAACCGTCCCTGGCTCCCCACTTCCTCCCCTCAGCATCCTCTGTACCATGGGGCCCAGCATAGCCCTGAAAGCAGGCTGGCCTGTGGGTAAGGATGGACATGGAGTCTTGGCTCCACACTACTCTCTGGATCAATTATCAGTTCAAGAAGCCGTGTGGTTGCCAGAACGTTGAGAAGTGAGAAGGCAGCCCTCCTTCGGGGCATGTGGCACAGTGTGAGTCCCTCCACTGTGCCGTGGGGAGTTCGCTTAGTCCTGCTGGAGAGGAGACACTGCCAGGCCAGCTACAGCGGCGGCGGAGGAAGTGCCTCACTTGCCTTTGAAAATGGAAACCATGGTTTTGAATGCTCTCCCCTGCAAAAATACAACCCTTAGAAAAGAGCATTTTTAAAAGAAAGTCACAGGGAAGCCGTTCCCACCTGAAGCCCAGCTCTTCGAGAGAGGGACCATTTCCTGCTGCTCTGCCTCTGTTGGCATAAAAAGGGCCCTGAGTGCCTGCGTAGCCCCCTCGTCACCTCTCTCGTTGTCACACACTGGGGTATCTTCATGTCTCTTGAGAACACATTTTTAAACTGCTAAACAAAAACACCCATTGTATGGCTGTGCCAAGGCTCTTTGTACACTAGCAGGGGCGGTCTTTTTCTCTGACATTTGATTACTAAAGAAACTTAACTATGGGAAAACGGAAGGCGTGGTTGAGAGAATAGCACCTTGATTTGGCAAGCAGACAGATTTGTTCAGCTACTGATTGCTAGTCAGGGGTTGAGCATGGGGTGAGCCAACTGGGGGCCCACCATTAAGACCAGCACCTTCACGAGGGCAATGGGCAGCCCTCACTGCTAGCACGACTGGGCTTAGAATCACCTAGGTGATTGGCGAGGTGTACCTCTGAGTGGCACTGTGAGGGTGTTCAAAAATAGTTAACCGAGAGGAGACCCACTCTGGCTGTGGGCCGCAGCACCCCACAGACTGATAGAGAAAAGAAGAAATACAGTCAACACAGCCCCCACTCTGCTTCCTGGCTATCAAAGCGAGGGCTGCCTTGCTCTGCTGTGCCAAGCCCAAGCCCTCTGAAGCCACGAGTGAAAGAGTGAAAGAAATCCTCCCTTTATTGAGTTGTTTGTCTCAGTTGTTCACAACAATAAGAGAAACGCCTGAGGTGATCTGTGTGTGCGTGTGTGCGTGTGCGTGTGCGTGTGTGTGTGTGTGTGTGTGTGTGTGTGTGTGTGTGTGCGCGCGCGCGCGCGCGCGCACGGCGCGCACAGGCCTGGGACCTCGGTCGCACCAGCAGAGTTCACCCAGGTTCCCTGTTCTCAGCCAGTCCTCAGGTGCCCTCTCTCCATTTCTCCCCGGGTCTGGGGTGTGTGCACTCGTTATGTGTAATGTGCATGGTACCTCATGGGCATGGAGCTTGCAGAGGGAGGTTAGCTGGCCACAAGCTCCACGAACTTTGCCTCCCCCCCCCAGCACTGGGATTTTAAGCACACACCACCATGTCCTGTGTTCTTGTTGCTTTTAATGACAGTGCTAGGGATCCAGCTCAGGTTCTCGTGCTTGGGCAATAGTCACCTCACCCACTGAGCCATCTCCTAGCTCCAGATCTGTTTTTGACAACTGGTCTTGACAGCCGAGTGGGCTTATACCTTATGGATTTGTGCCGGGCTTGCTGGTGGCCAGTGATGTCTCCAGGCTTCACCTTCTGTCCATTTTGGAGCATACCTCTTTGCTGGTCTTCTGTTTCTGTAACCCTTCTCTTCCTGTCTTTTGCCAGTTTGTTTCAGAGTGTCACTAATCCCCACACTCTGCCCCCCACACTCCCATTTTGCCCATGTGCCTAACACAAAGTGTTCATGTTGGCTGTGGTACAATCCCGGCAATTCAGTGCAGATGAGTACAAATGTCCTGTCCCCCTGCCTTCTGCTTGAGGTCTGGGCTTTAGCAGAGCTGTGACCTGTGGCTTCCCATTCAAGGTTTGCAGATACTTGAGAGTCTGCAGCCAGAGGGCGGAGCTTTGAGCCAGAGATGGCTACTGAGGCACAAGATCAGCCTCGGGACAGCAGAGGGCATGGAAGTCCAGGTTCCAGAGCCAGGCGCAGGGAGGCCTCTCTTCTGCCCTTTGACTCCTCTAGGATCCCAGATTTCATACCTGCTCTGTAAAGGGTTGTGTGAAGGTTCACATAGCCAGGACTGTAGTAGTGAGGACACAGAGCAGGCCATCCCTTAACAAAACCTGTGTATTGTGCTTCAGCTGTGTGGCCTGTTTGTTCCCCACTCTGCCCTGAGGGAGGGAGCATGGTTGACTGTCATTGTGAAGGTGACACGGAAACTGAGTTGGTTCCTGGGACCCTTCCTCTGCGTGGTTGGTTCAGGATCACCTCCCTCCTGCTTGGAGGGGTCCTTTCTTTTCACTTATATATCAGGGTGGCCCTCAAAGGGACAGTGTGTAGGGCTCTGGTTGTTCCCCTGCTGCCTCCTGAGCTGTATCATTCTTTAGCAGGTGTGTAGAGAGCCTCACGATCCCCAACCATCTCCCAGCCTCTCCGTGCCTCAGTTTCCTCATCTTAAAAGACTAACAAGTTGGGAGAAAGGAGTCAAGAACCCATCGCCCAAGAAATTCTGTGCTCTGTCCTGCATGTCTCCTCCGGTGGCCGAGATGGCACCTGGCCTTCTTTCCAGGCAGAGGAGGGGGCTCTTTGCAGCACCTCCAGTTCTTGGGGTTTCTGGCCAACACACAGAGCTGAGCTGAGGAGGATGGGAGGTGGATTAAACAATTAACCTCGCTCTCTGCCTCATGTGTCAGGATGGAGGCCCCTCCTTCATCGTTCCCAGTTAGGGAAGAAAGCAATGAGAAGAGACAAGCAGGCCCTTTTAGCCGTGTCCTGATTAATTTATTCATCTTTGCGTGTTGGCAATTTGTAAACCTCAGGCTTGAGTAGCTTTAAGCAGACCTGTGTGTTCTCTGCTGGGCGGGAGCTGCTGATGAACTTGGCCTCCACGCCCATGGTCTTTCTGCACACAGGACCCAGGGGTGCCAGGAGGCAGCGTGGCTCAGGACACAGCCACTTAGGCTGCTCATCCATTCACGAGTTTATCTTTGTTCTCCCAGATCGGGATTCTGTATATGGCCCTGACTGGACTTGAACTTGGATTGCATCCACCTCAGCCCTCAACTGCCAGAGCTATAAACATGTAATAACACATCTGGTGCCATTTAAGGAATGGAAAGGGGAAGAGGGACGAGAGAAGGTGTGTGGTGGCCATTCTTGGCTGTCAACCTGACTACATCTGGGATTAACTAAGGCCCAGGCAGCCGGGTATACCCATGAGGGAATGTTTTTTCTTAATTTAATCATCTGAAGTGGGAAGACCCACCTTTAATCTAGGTCTTTTGGGGTGGGAAGACCCACCTTTAATCTGGTCACACCTTCTGCTGGCAGCCTATATAAAGGACGTGGGAGAAGGAAGCTTGCATTCTGCCTGCTCTTGCGGACAAGCCTGTTCCTTCCCTGGCACGAGAGCCCACCAAATCCCGTGTGCATATATATTCCGTGAGTTCTGCTCCTCTAGAGAGCCCGGACTAATGCAGGCTGGTAGCCAGGGTTCTTCTGTACAGTTACCCTGGGTCCAACCATCTGCACATGATATGAAAGCAGAAACAGGAGAACGAGGGTGACTGACAGTCATTTGTATGTCTGAAATGACATAATGAAACCCGTCTTGTAATGCTAACTAAAATTTTATTATAATGAAGTCTAACAAACCTCTTTATTTAGTTCAGCAAAGCCAAAAGGCTATCATTTTAATCTGCACGCCATATAGAATCATTAAAGAAAATCTGCCTTCTTTTGGTCTGTATCTACATCCAGAATTACTCGGGTTCTGACAGCAGTACACATCAGCTAGTCGCCTGTTTCAGATGTCCTGTGGCCTTTAGCAGCCAGGCAGGCAGCTCAGTTAGACCCATTGGCTTCTCTAAGCACCATCTCTATTTGTTACTGACTTCCCATCACTGCAAGGCTAGCCCAGGGTAAAGTATAGTCCTCAGTCCAACTACATTCCCAGTGAATGAATAATTTGGCCTTCCCTCTCTGTTTGCCAGAGGACAGTATGATGTCCCACACTGCCCAGGCTTTCTCCCTGTCACTTTAAATAGAGAGCCTCTGTAACCAGGCAGGGATACTGTCAGAGGACCTGTACAAGAAGGGTCTAGACCAGGCCACTCTAGCTGACAGGCCACCCCTTGACTCAAAGTGGGCCTTCCATCTAGTATTTGCTAATGCCTGTAAGTCTGAAAAGGTGAGAAAGTGCAGACAGGTGGGTTTTTTTTTTTTAAGCCTACCTTATTCCCTATCTCTACCAGTCACATCAGGTCCAATCATGCACGCCTGTGAATCCGTGTGGCCACACAGAAAGGCAGCCTGCAGGCATATCCACAGTCTGCCCAACAGCCACAGAAAGAATGCTGTCCCAGAAAATGGAGGCCAAGGTGTGTCCAGGAGTTCACATAACACCAGGCTTGTTGTGAAACTGGCAGCTACTCTGTGACCAGCATGGCTGACCACAGCTCTGTCCCACTGTAATATCTCTTTGCATTTACAGGGTCTTTATAGCTGTGGGAGTCCTGAGCTGTAGGTTCTGGGGGTACCTTTCTCTTTAACCCTCATATGTGGAGCATCCAGTTAGGAGGTGCAGTGGTAATCCCTACATCCTAACCTTCCCTGGTCACTGACTGAGCCCTCCGCTTTCTCTTCCCCTCAATCCTGAAGTAGAGGCTGGGTCTAGCCTGCCTCCCCTCTAGCCTCTCTTTCTCCTGTTCGTACTTGGACTCTCCAGTGGATCCTGGTTATGCATGAGGGGCAGAGCCACACTGATGGTTCCTTTCAGGGCTGTGCACAGTTTTGCTTTTTATGTAAGAAACCTTGTGTCTTGGGGCTTGGTGTCCACACCACTAGAACAGACAGGCAGTGGCCCTCTTTGGCCAACTCAGATATATCATCCACATAGAAGAATCGTATGAACTGTCACCACACCAAGGCAGGTTTTGTACAAGAACATGTTACAGGGCATGAGTGCACCTGCCCTGAAGGTCTGCCAGGCTTTTCCAAGACAGAGGTGTGGTGTGGTGGGGGAGCTTTTCCCATTTTATCCACTTAGCAGTTCCTGCCCCCACCAGCCCTTGGCAAATGTTTCTAATTAAATACAGTTCATTTTGCATCTGGGTTGGAGTTTGGAGAGCAGGTTTAATGAGGTTGAAGGACACCTCCTTCTGCTTCTCGGTGGCCTCAGGAGCACCAGGTGTGGTGCAAGCAGGCAGGGTAGCTGTCTTGTAAGAGTCAGCTGGGCCAGCTCGGTGGCTCCCTGGGGCAGTGGATTCCTCCCCACAGCAGCATCACAGCTTCGATGGCAGTTCTTCCCACGGAGCCTGCCTCATCCCTGCCGATGCAGCCCCCTAGCAGGAAGGCAAGGTGCTGCCATCCTCCATCTTTGAGCATTATGCCCAACAGATTTAATTGTTCTCTTAAACCTCTCTGCTGATTAAGGAGATGACTCGCTCAGTAAAGTGCTGGTGAGGACCCAAGCTGGACCCCACAACCCTTGTGGAAAAGCTAAGTGCAGTGGTGCAGGCTTGTCATTCCAACACTGGGGAGGCAGACACAGATGCACCCTAGGGCTTGCTGGCTGGCCAGCCTACCCTAATCCTATGGTGAACCCAGGTCTCACTGAGGTGGACAGCTCCTGAGAGCAACACCCAAGATTGTCTTCTGGCCTCTACCTGCATGAGCACGTACATGCCATCTGTCTGTCTGTCTGTCTGCCTCCCCCTCCCCCCACAGCCTACCTGCTAAATGACTTATTCTTTCCCATAGATAGGGAATTTGTTCAGCAGTAGGTTTCTTCTTCCAAGCTGTACTGCTGAGAAGCTCCTACTGTCCTTGGGGTGCTGGCCACCTCAGTAGTGACAGTAATACTATTAATCAGTGACAGCAGCAGGCTGCAAGCATTCTGGGACAGTGTACCCACACTCAGCAGCCAACAGGGGCGATCTCAGCACTGTCTCTATTTTATAGATGAGAAACAGAAGCTATAGAGGTATGAGATTTGCCCAGGGTCACACAGCAACAAAGGCAGGAGTGGGATTTGGCCCTGGTTGCCTAGCACTTGTAAGCATTGATTCCATATCCTGCCTGCTCTCTACACTCACTGACCACGAAGGGCCATGTGCCAAGTTTGAGGAACCAACAGACACATGTGACTGTGGAATTCAGTGAGGTTGGTAAGGTCAGAGCCAGAGCCTGGATGAAAATCTACTGACCTCTGACCCCAAGATCCTTCACATATCTCCCCCCTCCCCCATCACTGCTGCCTCAGCCTTCAGAGTCCCAGCAGTGGGTCCTAAGAGGAACCAAGAATGTAAGCAGGCCACCACATTGTCCTTTATGGAAGGACTTGTGTGCAGAAGACACTGCAAAGCACTGACTCTCTGGACAACAACTCCTCATCAAGGAGCAGACAGAGCCAGTTTCTTTGGGACCTCCCCAAGGATTGGGTTTGGCAGCAAGGCTGTGGAAGAGGCGTCATTTAGGACTTCACATAGAGCAGGCAGAAGCAGCTCGGCTTTGAGTGCTTCACTCAGCATCTTCGAAAGTGCCCACGCCTGAGGGGAGGCACTGTGCACCCTGACCGGGTTGCTTACTGCCACAAAAACTGTCTGGATCCATAGTGTCCCATCGGGGAGCCATGTTGTCCAGAATATGGCCCAGTCACCCTTGGCCATAGGCTACTGCTGGGGTCTAAGCCCATTCATTCATCTGAGATGTCTCCCTGGATTATGTCATGTTGCGGATTTGGTCTAATGCTTGTATTATGTTAATTGAGTTCTCAGAATTGTAGGAGAATCCCCCAAAAAGGTTTTGATTAGTAAATAAAGTTGCAGGCGGCCAATGGTAGGTGAGGAGACAGAAGCAGGACTTTAGGGTTCCCAGACAAGGGACTTGGGGAGGAGGGGGAGGAGACAGAGCCTTCCTCTGGGAAAGGAATAGCCGCCACACCAGAGAAGCAAAGGACAGACAGACAGCCGACACATAAGAGCGGGGGGAGAGCAGCCCCAGGCCCTCCACCCCCTTCACTGGGACTAGAGAAACAAAGATGGAATATAGATTTTAGTAAGTACTAACTCAGGAATATTGGAGGGGAGGTGTTAGTCATGTGAAGGTTTTGGAGTGGCCCAGCCACTGAGCTGTTTAAGACATTAAAATGTAAGGCCCCATGTATGTGTCTTTCATTCAGGAACCCAGAACATCGGGGTGGATAGCATGGGGTGAGTAGCGAGGAATGCACCACCATCAGGTTGATGTGAGTAGAGGTTGACAACGGCAACAGTTCCGTGGGCATTAGAATGGCTCTAGCGTTCCTCAGGTGACCACAGTGACAATACGTGCTTATGGCTGAGAGGCACTAACCCACGGGACATGCAGTGAGTTCTACCACTTTTGTTCCTCACTGACCACAGACCCCACAGGGCCCTCCTGTGTTTGGTGAAAGACAAGGCTCACCAAGAAAGGCAGATGTGTGTAACACTCCACTGCACTCTCACAGTGGCTTCGACAGCGCCAGTGTCAGGAGAGAAGCCTCCCTCTACTTTACAGTCACCAGTGTGGTCACAACACTGGTTTGGTTCTGGAGTTAAGACAGAAGGCTCAAGAGCTCCCTGCAGAGTTCTCACATGGGCTCCCTGAAGGGACATGCCCAGTCACTCTAGTTGTGCAATACAGAGCTGTCCCCGGACAGCCACGGCCTCCGTACCCCGCCAGCAGTGGCTTCCTGAGTTACCGCTAGCCATGTGTACTGTGTTCATGACGGACAACAGTCTCTAATAAATGCGTCATGTTCTCAGATAGGAGATGCCCCTGCCTGCTGCAGCGGGAAGACAAGCCTTTTTAAAAAAGAAATCTGTATTTAAGGCCGTGTTTGTCTGTGTTCTTTGCCTGCCTTAAAGGTCACCTGGATAGATTTTTCCTTCTTTAGCATTGCAGGCCGTGAAGAGCCGGGCATTTCCATTCTCCCTCCATCCAGTGAACCTGGGGGACTAAATTAGATTCTGAAATTGAGTGTGCAGTGGAGTCGGTAAGTTACCGTAATGGGAGGGTATTGCTTCTCACCTTGCAAGTAGTGAGGTCATGATAATATGAAGCGAAGTGGATTAAAAATAAAACCAAAGGTATTTATTTATGACCTGCTCAGAATTGGATTGGCATCCGTGTAAGTTGCATCTAATGGTGGAAGACAGTAGATTGATGTTGATGTGTCCCCGAGGACATGCTGCCAGGGAGATCTGCTCCATGAATTCAATTTAAAGGCCCACAGAAAGTATCCAAAATGCAAAGGAAATAGGGGTGGGGAGCAACAGTAAATGGCGATTAAAGAACGTCCTGGCACATGGCTCTGTGATTGGGGTGTGCAGCCCTGGGCTGGAGGTTCCCTCCTCACTGGGTTGGAGACGATGGGGCAGAGCCAAGTCTGGGCTACCGTCCTGAGTATCACTGTGGCCTCTCCTGGTTCTACCCATGCCAACCATGCTGTCCTGTACTACCTTAAGGGGCAGCTCCAGCCATCATGCTATTTAAGTAGGATTCTGGAAGCTTGGTGGGCCAGTCCAGTAGCTGCCATAGATTGGAACCAGGCCCACTGGGCTGTACTTTTCTGAGGCCAGCTGCTCTCTGTCTCTTTAGCTGTCTGGATCCAGGGTAAGATGGCTTCAGGGCCCAAGTCTTGAGCTAGGGTGCAGAACCATTGGAGGGGAGTATGCTGCTCCCTGGAGGGGGGCCTAACTCACACCCATTCCTCTTCGGAGACTCTTCTGCGGGAAGCAGTGATAACCACACAGACCTCTAAGACCCATGTCTGCTTATTTCCTCCTACTATTTCAGTCTCCGAGGACCCTCCCAGCACTTGATGAAGTCCCCCAAGTTTCTTTATGTGGACCATTATCTGACAGGAGAGGCCAAGCTGTCACTGCCATGATGTGAGGTGTCACCTGCATTGTACCATGATACCCCAAGACCATGACAGTGTTCTCCCTTCTGACACTGGCCTCAACTGTTGTCAGTACAACACATCCCTGAGCCTGTAGGGGTGCCCCACACCCCTACTCTGAGACATGGCCCAGTGCATACCTGGGGTGCTGGGTGAAGCAGGGGAGCTATAGCATGGAGGTTCCAAAGCAGAGCTTCTTGTCCTTGGTGCCATACTTAGTGATAGTGGTGGGAACTATTCAGTGTGTACTCAGCCTGCATTCCGTGTGTGTCCAATGTGTGCAGTGCACATCCAGTGTATGCAGTGTGTATATACTGTGCACATACTGTGTGGAAGGTATGTCAGATGTATGCCCACTGTGTGCAATGCATGTTTATTGTATTCAGTACATGCCTAGTGTATACAGTTTGAATCTGCTGTCTGCCCACTGTGTACAAGTATATCTATGTGTTTGTTGTGTGTCTGTCTGGTGCTGGACATGCCCCTGTGGTCCCTTGGTTGGCAAACCAGTCATGGTGTATTTACAAAGGAGGTCTTTGAACTTGTAGGTGACAAGAATGATTGTCCCTGGGTACTCAGTAGGGTATCTTATTGCCCAGTCCCCCAATATCAGAACCTGTTACCTTAGCTTTGGGAAGAATATGGGAGAAAGGTGACTCTGTTGGGGGACCTCTGTGCTGGCTCTGCCCTCTAGTATAAGCACAGTGCTGAGATCTGAGGTGGTCACCTATACACAAGGAAGTATGTGTCTCTGGCAGCTAGAAGTCGTGAGTCACTCTCTGGTTTCAGAGAGGCTTTTGGTTCTCAGAATTCTCCTGCAGCCTGACTGGCCAAGGGGATGACTGATACTTTCTCCCTGGAGTGTCTAGATAAAGGGGTCCTAACTGAAATATGGGGAAGATCTACTGTATGGCTTCTCAGATGCTGAGCTCGGTAGCAGATAAGACTCTGTAAAAGCCAGAGTCTGGCTGGGTGGGGTTGAAGGCGGAGTGAGTAGGAGGGGCCACAATGGCTGAGGACACTGCCCCAAGATGTCTCCCTACTGATGGGGAGGCCTCCCAGGTATGTGTGTTTGGGACCTGACCTGCAGCCTGGACTCTGAACTGTCTGTCTCTCCCCACAGGAGTTGCTGCTCTTCCTCCAGAACCTGCCTACTGCCCGCTGGGATGACCAGGATGTCAGCCTGCTGCTGGCTGAGGCCTATCGCCTCAAGTTTGCCTTCGCAGACGCCCCCAATCACTACAAGAAGTGAGCCTGGGGCCCATGGCAGTGGCCTTACCCTGGGGATAGTACCCCTCCCTGCCTGGGCAGCTGCTGGCCTCCGGACTGGCCCTTTCCTGGTTTGACCTAGAGAATGGGCCCCAGCATGGTCCAGGGCTGGCAGGATAGGCAGCCTCGTTTGATGAGATACCAAAGAGAGCCCAGGAGAGAATCCTAGCTTCAGAAGCTCAGTGTGGCCAGGAGTTCCCTCACTCTGGCCCTACCTTGCCAAATGCCCTCCCTACAGCCCCCAGTCCAGTCAGCCAAGAGGAAGTTTCCCTCAGAGAGCCCTGCTATATGGGTGCCAGGCAGAGGTGGGCTGCCATCTCAAGCCTGCTCTCGATTGCACAAATCTGTTCTGTCAAGTGAAAGAATAAAGTCCAGGAAAAAGTGCTGAGCATGAGTTAGGCTAAGCTAGGATTTCTGCACACTGAGCCTTTGATGGCCGCCATGCTTAGGCTTGACTTGGTTTAAATACAGCTAGATCAGGAGTTGGATCCTGGGAGGCTGTGGAACAATAAAAGGCCAGGGCAGGCTGAGGCTTCTCATGGTCACCTTACTTTCTGTCTTTAATTACCCCACTCCCTGCCCTTGTGAGGAGAAGGGCCAAAGAACCCCCAGGTAGGCAGGGGTTTTTGTCAGTCAGGGCCCCAGAGATTATCCCAAACTTGGCCATGACAGGGCAGGAGTTAGTGGTTCTAGAGCCCCAGCCTTGTGTAGGGAGGTTCTTCCCACCACCATCTGGACGGCAATAGCCAGGAGCTGCTGGGCTGGAACCCCTTCATGCCCTACGGCCCCTTTCCAGAGCCGCTGGGTTGGAGCCTTTGCCCCCCATTACTGGGCTTCTCCAGGGCCCTCAGACTGGCTTCCCACACGTATTTCCCACATATGCCCCCAGGCAGTCTGGCCTCTGTGATGTGGGATCCCCAAGGACCACCAGGCCACCTGGGGCAAGAGCCGCAAACCCCTGTCCTCAGTTACCCACTACAGCCCACTCTCTGGCCCGTCCCTTCTTCAGGAGCAGCACACCACTGCCCAGGCACTAGGACTGTCCAGAGGCTGTGGGGAAGACATAGGGAAGATGTGTGCCTGCTTCTGTTCAGATCATCCTGGGTCACATGGGGCGTGACATCAACAGAGTGCTGTGCAGGCAGTCCAATGTCCTCGATCAGCAGAGGGACATGCTTCCTCAGACCAGTGCCTGTCCTGGGTAAGGAGCACCCAGTTATAAGGAATGCTGCCTCGGTGGCTCTGTGGAGAAGCGCCATCCTTCCTGATCCTTCCATGGTGCAGATCACCCCTCAGCCAGAAGGGTAGACCCAGAAAGATCTGCCCCATGGTGGTTTTTTTTTATGAGATGACAAGGACCCATGAGGTTAACTTAAGCCCTGAATGTATTTTTATGTGTGCAAATGCTTGACTGGATGTACGAGACGCTGGCGACAGTCCTGTGTTTGAGCCATGAGCTGAGCCGGGCAGGATGTGTGCTTTGACTGTGATGTGTTGGAAACACGAAATAAAGATGCTTCATATGGCCTGTGGTCTTTTTATTGCATTTCTCTGGTGGGGACTCGGGGCAGGGTGTGCACCTGTGCCATGGTCCAACTGTGGCATTCAGAGCACAACTTACTGGAGCCGATTCTCTTCTATCATGTGGACATCAGGGATCAAACCCAAGGTGTCAGGCTCCTATACACCGAGCCAGGGTTCTGCTTGCCCAGGAGTGTTTGTGGGAACAGAAAGCCTGATTGCCCCTCCTGGAGCCTCCCTACCCTTCCTTCTGTGCACTGGCCCACTCCTCTCTCGCCCCAGGCATTCTCCCCTCCAGTATATGCAGCTAGCAGGACCGGGCCACATACATCTGCCCCATGTAACTTGGAGGCCTTCCATACCCACTCCGCAGCCCCTGGCTTGGGAGCTGCTTAACAGGTAGCTTTGGAGGCACACACAGATGATTTAAGCCTTTGAGTCCATTTCATTGATAGACTGAGACTGGTTAACATCTCCCATCAGAGAAAAGTGTGGGACCGGGTAGTTTATTGCTGGAGTCTGCCATGTATTTCAAGAGCTAACACCAGTCTTCCTCACATTCAAAGACCCAAAGAGGAGAGACCATTTCCAAATTCCATTTACAAAGCCAGTGTTCAGTCTCCTTGGTACCAAAACCAGACAAGGACCTCATAAAACAATTAAACTACAGGCCTGGGCCCTAGAAGAAAAGTCAAAGGAAGGACAAGGGGAAGACAAATGAAAATCCTTAATAATTCCATGAATTTATGACTCATGGAAATACAGTCTATGAGGACTGAGTAGCATTTGTTTCCAGCGTGCAAAGAGAGTTTCAACCTAAGCATAACAGTAAATATGGTAAGTCAGGCTATTAAGAGAGTGAAAAAGCCATGTGATCATGTTTTACATGTAGGAAGAGCAACTGAAGCTTTCAGTAGTCTTTCATAATTAACAACATTATCTACACTAGATGATTTGCACACCTTTAATCCCAGCACTGGGGAAGCAGAGACAGGTGGGATCTCTGTGATTTGAGGCCAACCTGGTCTACAACATGAGTTCCAGGACAGCTAGGGCTATACAGAGCCCTGTCTTGAAAACAAAAAAGTATCCAAATGAGGAATTATTTACAGTATAGAGGACCATACCTTTGCAGAGTGAAGACCTTGTGTGAGAAGTCCATTGCCAACAATTTGCAGTAGAAAGCTGAAGCCTGTATTAAGGCCTGGAATGAGACAAGGAAGGTTGCTTGCTCTCACCAGTGGAGGAAGTCAGTACAACACTGGAGGTACTCAGCCTAATACTAGAAGTCCTTCCTGGACAAGGTGATAAGGAGGAGAATTTAAAAAGGAGTCAGAAAGAAGATATTAACCCATTCTTATTTGCTGTTGGCATGACAGGTTCTACCAAAAGAGAGAAATTACAACTGGTAAACGAATTAAAGTCATAGCATTTGCTGTGAGAGCAGCAAACTCAGAGGGAGGAATCTACCCTATTCACAGTGGTTGCAATAAAGCAAAATGCAGCATAAGACAAGAGTAGAGTTAACAAAGTAGGAAATCTACTATCCTAAAGGCTAAAGCATTGAAGGTATGGCTACATCAAAAGATGCCTTTGTCTGTGGACCGAAGAGCCAAGATTGTAGCATTTTCCAGACTGTGCAGTAAGATCCCTGCCACAGTCCCAACCCACAGAAAGAAAACACCATAAGATACATTTGGAATGTAAAACTCAGCCCACCCAATGAGCTAAAGCAAAGCTGAGAGCACCATACTGGTCAATGGCAACTATACTGCAAAGATACGAGCCTTAAAACAGTATGTGTGTTAGAGTTCTCTAGAGAAACAGAACTGGTAGAAAGATCCCGTCTGTCTGTCTGTCTATCCATCTCTATCATTGCCTATCATCTATCTATCCATCCATACATTCATACATATATATATGGATGGGGGGCAGGAATTTATTACAGTGGCCTACAGAGTATAGTCTGTCTAGTCCAACAATAGCCATCTACCAGAAGAAATTCCAAGAATCCAGTAGTTTTAGTTCACGAGGCCGGATGTCTCAGCTGGTCTTCAATATATGCAGATGTTCTGAAGAAGTAGGCGCTAATGCCAGTGAAGGAATAGATGTGTACGTGAGGAGAGTTCCAGCAGGCAAAGCAAGAGAGCTTTCTTCTTCCCTGTCCTTTAGATAAGCTTCCAGCAAAAGGCGTGGCTAAGACTAAAGGTGTGTCCTCCCACCTCAAAAGCTCTGGATTAGAGGCCTTCCCACTTTGGGTTATGAAAGAAAAACCCCTCATAGGTGTACCTAACTGCTTGGCTTTCAGTTGATTCTAGATGTAGACAAGTTGACAACCAAGGATGGCATTGGCAGTTATAACACACTGCCTGGCCAAACAGAACACAGAGCTTGAAGTGGAGCTGTGCACAGAGGATGCTTAGTCTTTGGAGAAAAGAGTGTGTGTGCAAATGAACTCTCAGTGAACAGATTGGTCCACGAGGCTGCCAGCCCTTCCAAGTGCCGAGATTAAGAGTTGATGGCTGTTTTTATAGTTGGAGGTGACAAAGGGTTGAACCCCATGCCAATGACAAAACTGGTGTTAAGACAGACCCAGACCAGAATAGGAGGACAAATTCCTGGGCCACAGGGCCTGCCTGAATTCGAAAGGCTCACAGAACGAGGGTAATAGCCAAGCTGGGTTAGCACACTCTCAACAGAGGGGTCATTGAAATTCCTTAGTATAATTTTTTAGCATTTATGTAATGTGTGTTGCACGCCTGATGTGGAGAGTGGAGATGAGAAGACAACTTGCAAGAGCCAGTTCTTTCTTTCTCCATGGTTTTCAGGGATGGAACTCAGGCTGTCAGGCCCCTCAACTGCCCACAATTCCTTAGCACACATGGTTATTGGCAATCTGTAAAAGTGAGCCCAGCACAGTGCCTTGCCCTTCCGGAAGAGAAACAGCACGAGCGCCTGCAACACATTCACAGCTCTACTCATTAAGACGTAGGGGAATCCATGCTGAGACCTGTGTCTCTTAGTGCCTGGCTTCTGACCTGAGATGCTGGACCCATCAGTCAGTACCCACTGCCTGACCGGGGAAATCTGTGCCCATTGGTACTCGGCCGCTGACCCTGGGCTCCGGGTGGACTCACTTGTTACACAGCAGTAGAGAACTGACACACCCTTCGTCTCCGGTCTTCATGAAGCTTCTGCTAAGATAAAGCTTGGTCTCTGCTTTAACACTGTCAAGTTTGCCACAGCTGAAGGGGGGCGTGACCTGACTCTAGCACCCAGAAAATGATCACGAAGGGCAGAGCAAGGAATCACAGCTGAGGTGGACATACAGAGCAGGTCCAGCCCTGAAGGGTCTCCTTAAACACGTACACAACTCACCCTAGCCATCATTCATGCTTTGGTTTGCCTGGGCCTCCACTGTATACATGGAGAGTATAATATATGCTTTATAAAAACATTTATCTGTTTATTTATTTGTGTGTGTGTGTGTGTGTGTGTGTGTGTGTGTGTATTGCAAATGCCCCTACAAAAAAACAAGGACAACTTGTAGGAGTTGATTGTCCCCTTTTGTTATGTGGGTCCCAGGGATGGTACTTAGGTCAGCAGGCTTGGCCGCAGGCCCCTCTACCCTCTGAGCCATCCCACTGCCCCTCGGTGTACACCGATATGACGTTTCTCTGGCTTGTCTTCAGACTTGTCTATCATCTCCCAGGCTTCCCCATTGCTGGGTGGTTTGACACTAGGTGAAGAGAGCACCATGTGATGATTCGTGACTCTGGTGGGCGTCTGGGATGTTTCTGGCTGGAGCTGTTATAAACAGAGCTGCTCACAACATCTGTGTGCGCATCTCCTGGAGGGCCAGCGCCCACTGTTGGGCTGAGCATTTGTCTAGAAATGGGAATGCAGGGCCAGATGGTGGCTATCTGTCACAGTAATAGGTACTGACAAATTACCTTCCCGCACTGCAAGGTGTGAGGCTCTCGCTCCCCACCTCCCCTGGAGACAGGTGGTGAGCATGGCTGCTGCAGGGTGGGTGGTGTGGCCACTTTGCCTATTCATGACTCGGTCTACCTCTCTGGCCTTCTGTAGCTCAGACAGACAGCTCCTGGGATGTCTGGATGTGCTGATGCCAGAGACGCCACCCTCAATCATTAAAACTCTTTAAAACATGACTCTAATGGCTGCCCACAGCCATTGCTTGAATTAACATAATCTATTTTCTCCCTTATTTTAAAGAAAGTTGCTTCCTTTTCCTTCTACATCACTGATGTGGCTGTGAGGGGCGTTGTGGGTTCCCAGTACTCTTCCACAGGGCAGTAGCAATGGGGCTTTTCAGCCATTGCTGCTAGGTGCCTGACTGGTTCACTTAGCTAAACCCTAACTCCACTCAACCCATCCTACCCCACCCCACCCTTGTCTCTACCTCTACCTCATCTTCACCTACACCCCATCCTAACCATCCCATTCCTACCTCTGCACCCACGTACCCTCACCCATACTCACTTCTACCCAACTGCCAACTCCCCCCCCATCCTACATGCACCTCCATTCCTGTCTGACCCCTCTCCCCCTTCCCCTCCCCCACTTCCATATATTATTAGAGAACTACAGATTTAAATAGTGAGGTGCCCCTGTACTGTTAGAGGGTCAATGCTCAGATCACTTTGATTGTTCCAGGACAGCCAGGACTACAGTGAGAAACCCTGTCTCGAAGAAAACAAAACAAAGCCAAACAATTGATCCAAATTGGGTATGGGTGAGGGTGAGGAGCCTCCGGAACCTCATCCCCATTGCTACTGCCCTGTGGAACAGTACTGGGAACACACGACGACCCTCACAGCCACATCGGCAATGTAGACGGAAAAGGAAACAACTTTCTTTATACTAAGGGAGTAAATGGATTATGTAAACTCACGCAATGGCTATAGGCAGCCATTAAAGTCATGTTTTAAAGAGTTTTAAGGATTGAGGGGGGCGCCTCTGGCATTCACCACAATGACCATGTGGTGCAGCCACATTGGCTACAGTTTGGTGGTGTCTCCCACCCCCAACACAGTCTTAGCACCCAGGACTCCTCCACAGTGTGCTCTATGAGCAGTCAGTTGACTTGGGAGCTTAATGGTCAGTCCACCCCAAGGCAGCTCTTCAAGTGTAATTATCAAAGGTGAAGGCATGAAGAGCTTCTCAATGAGTGAACTACCAGGATGCTACATCTGCACAGTGGCGTCGTTTGGGGTTGGGGGGTTGGGGTGTTGTCATTGGAAATGAGCTTCAAAATCATACTGGGCTCCAACCTCATAGGTAGCAATGAATAGCCTAGTAAGATCACCAGTGGAAGGGGAAGCTCTTGGTCCTGCCAAGACTGAACACCTAGTGAATGTGATTGTTGATGGGAGGGTGGTAATGGGTGGAGGATGGGGAGGGGAAGCCCATATAGACCGGGAGAGGGGTTAGGGGGATGTCGGCCCAAAAACCAGGAAGCAGAATAACAATCGAAATGTAAATAAGAAATACTCAAGTTAATAAAGATAAAAAAAATCATATAGCAAAACTTATGCATTCAATGAAGAAAGCCAGTTCTGGAAAAGACCAAACTGTAGACACCTAGGAAGATCAGAAGTCAGAGCAGAGGGATGAACAGGTAGAAAGGGTCTTCAGCAGGGAGGCCATTCTGCACCTGTAATGGGGGAGGGGGGTCACACATTTTCCCCAAGCCGTCGGCCATCAAGAGTCAGTACAAGGTGCACAGTGGACTTTGAGCTGAGGGAACGACTTGATCTGTGTCACTGTACTGAGTCATCTTTGTGGCTGTATGGGACGTCAATGCAGGGAAGTCCTGTGGGGCATGAAGAGGGTGTTTCAAAAGGTTTTGCTGAATTTTGTTACAATTCCAACCTTGCTCTAAAATGGCAGTCTATTTGCTGGAGAAAGCACAGGTGTGGCCAAGCGACTTTGAGTTAGATCCCAGCTGTGGCCCAGGCCGCTGTCTGGGGTCACTGAAGAGAATGTGGGTTTTGCAAAAGTGACTGATAGAAAGTATCTGAATGCAGTGTCAGAGGCAAAATGAATCCGGGTGTTTTTGCAGCGCTGGACCACAGCTGTTGGCCCTGCTGCAGCCTCAGTTCTGAATGCCCAGCACCAGCTCCTTGCACTGTACGTATCCATATGCCAGCCAGAGCCAGCCAAAGCTGCCCGGGCTCCGAGTTGAGACTATCGCACGCTGTGGACTGCTGCGCCCTTACTGCACTAAGCTTTCCACTCGTACAGACACACCATGGTTCAACGAAAGAAAAAGAGACCTCACATTTTCCTATTGCCACTCCTCAGAGCATCTCAAAAATCAGCACAACGCTGGATTGTATTGTGTCCTAATGGCGGATCCTTAATATTGCTGCTTTGGTTGTTGACGAGAGTCATTAAAAAAAAATCATTAAATGAATTTTGGCTTGGAATTAAGATGGAATTTCCAGCAATTTCTGAAATGGCCCTAAACATACTTCTTGTACGATGTCCTCTTGTACTATGTCAGCGTGAAGTGGTGCTCTTGGCATTGACGATTGTAAGATCAAAATATCGATCAGCTCTGCAAAACCTTAAAGGCGCTCTGTTTCCTGCAGCATAAAATATTCTGCCGAGACTTAATCTTTATGTAAAGGTAAACAAGTCTTCTCATTAACATGCAGATCTGCTTCGGTCTTCAATAACTGGTAAAATTATATGTCTATTAAAGAGTTGTCTCAAAATAAAATCCCTGTGATTTATTATTGGCAAATGTTTGATTTGTGTACCTATCTTTTAAAATAACAGTTGTCTTAGTTTCTCTTCCATTGCTGTGGTAAAAAACTGTGTCAAAAGCAACTCAGGAGAGTGCGGGTTTCTTTTGGCTCATGGTTCCAGAGAGAGCTGCCTATTATGTGAGGGACCATGGCAGCAGGAGCAGGAGCCTGCCTGCTTATACTGAGGGAAGCAGAGAGAGAGAGACCAGGAAGTGGGGTTCAGATATAAAGCCTGAAGGTCTGGCCCCAGTGATTCACCGCCTTTCTCAGAGGGCTCCACCTCCTAAAAGTTCCACTACCTTTGCTAACAATCCCACAGCCGGTGCATGAGCCTGTCTGTTGCTATACTCTGAGTCATGTACAAATCTCTCTGGCACGAACGCTAGGAGGGGGAGGAGGAGGGGGAAGGGGAGGAGGGGGAAGAGGAGAAGAGGAGGAGGAGGAAGAGGAGGAGGAGGAGGAAGAAGAAGAAGAAGTAGAAGAAGAAGTAGAAGTAGAAGAAGAAGAAGTAAAGAAGAAGAAGAAGAAGAAGAAGAAGAAGAAGAAGAAGAAGAAGAAGAAGAAGAAGAAGAAGAAGAAGAAGAAGAAGAAGAAGAAGAGGAAGAAGAAGAAGAAGAAGCCGCCTAGAATTAGAAAACTTGTTAAGGTAGAAAGATACAAATTCCAAAAACTGACTCAAGAAGAAATTGAGAACTGAACAATAATCAATGACTGGTTTGGAGTGTGATCTGCGGCCCTCTCGGTCAGACACAGTTCACACTGCTTCATGGAACTCTGTACCGATGCTGTGATCAGAATCCAGGAGTTCAGTGGCCTGTGAACCAGGGGCTCCAGAGCAGCAGCTGAGCACAGAGCCTGGCTAACTCCAACCTCCTAAGGCTGGGCTAGGTCCTGCCTGACTACATGTGGGTCCTGTGTGGCCATGGAGTCGGGCTCTACAGCCCTGTGGTTAGCTTTTGACTTCTGGGCCTGAGGAACCCTGGCAAGTGGGGCTTTAACTGCTCAGCGAACTCCCTACCTTATTTACTTTAGGTGTTCAGCTCCTGACCCCTGCAGGGCTAATGGAGTTTCTGTGTCAGCAGCCAGGGAGCCTGACACGCAGACGGAGGCTGCGTACATTGTCTCGTTGTGGTTTTGGTCTGGATTCTAATCTGGAGGAAGAAAACCTCTCTTCCCCCATTGGCTTAGTTCATCAAAAGGCTGTGAGCATGGCCTGCCAGTTTAGTGACCCCAACTCAGAACAGATTGTATACTAAACACATTTTTAAAAATGGGGTGGCAGGCTTACTGAATTTGGATGCAGGTAGAAGGAGCTGACTGAGTGTTGCCGAGCAGAACGCAGGGAGGTCAGGGAAGAGGAGCAGCAGGGTGGAGAATATAGACAGAGGGACAGGTTGAGGGGGTCAGGGATACGTTTGAAGGGCATCCCAGACTGAGGTGGAATGGCCAGTGGGAGGCAGGTATAGAAATGTTGACCAGGAGGGTGGCCCGGGTTGAAGGTGAAGTGATGGCCTCTGCCCAACAGCTACCAAGTGGCATAGGTGAGTGGTGGAATGCTAGAATGTTCTTCATGGGAGAAGAGAGGGACAGGCACCCTCAGAGACAGCTAGGATCCCACTAGGCAGACAGTGGAGCAGGCCTGGGCATAGGCTGCCCCTCCTTTCTCCCCCTCACTCCTTACCTTCCCCTCTGCTCTATGTTGTCTGAGCTTCAACATCAACTGGACTGGATCTGGGCACACCTATGAGGGATTAACTGAAGTGGGGAGCCCCACCCTGGATGTAGGCAGCACCTTAGCAGCTGTCCAAACGTAGGAGGAATTCAGACCGACGGGAATCTCTTTTCTGCCTTTTGCCTGCTTGCCTTCCTGTTGGGCTGGTAGGCTCATCTACTCTGTTGCTGCCTCCGCCCCAGTGTTGTCCTTGGCTGCCTCGATAAGAACCCAGCTCCTCTGGCTTTCCAAAAGTTGAATGAAGACCAGTGGCTTTCCCCGAATCTCCCAGGCCTTCAGGCAGGAGTGGGACTCCTGATACAGCCAGCCTTATGGACTGAGAAGCTACTGGGTTCTCAGCCTCTCCAGCATGCAGGCAGCCATTGCAGAATGAACCAGGTGGTAGAGTATAAGCCCACCTAGTAAACTCATTTTGATAGATTTTTGCCCTGTCAGCTCTGCTCTTGTAGAACACCCGGACGAACACCTCCCCTTTCGCATTGCTAGACAATGCTCATCTCCCTTCCAGGCTGCCTACTCTAAGAGCAGGCTGTGCCCCAACCCATGCTTATTCCCAGCAAACATGGAGTCAGACACATGGCCAGTCCTACTGATTATTGAGTGATCGGGAAATGAAGTTGAGAGGGGCTAATGAGCAGGCTTACGGCCATATCCAGGGAAGGGCTAATAGGCATGCTCAGACCATGTCAGGCCAGGGCTGCCCGATTCCTTCACACAGCTTTCTTTCAACTGCAGAGTGTTTCTGGTGTACCTCAGTTGGTCTCCCTTCCACACTGCCAAGGCTAAAGGCCATGACTGCTAGACCTTGCCTCAGGGATCTGCTGTGGAGGCTAGATTTTGCCTAGCAAGTGGGTGAGGCTGGCCTGGGGGTGTGGAGAGCGATGGATGATGGACTGGCTCAGTGTGTTTTGAACATTTAGTGTCTTCTAGGCTTTTTACAGTGGCCAATGACTGTGGAAGGAGGGAACCAGAATCTCACATACATTACAATAGAGTGGACACGGGACAGTTTGGCCATAGCGCTCCTGGAAGGCCATGTAGCCAGAGTACATACTTCTGGTCCCCTCTCTGGGGCAATCTAAGTGACCTCTTAGAGGCCAGCATCCTCATGTGGTCATCCCCTGGGAATACTAATGAAGATTGGGGATCTGGGGACAGCTGGTGCTGACCTGGCTATTAAAAATAATTGGCCACCCATAACACGGAGGAAAATATGTGTTCGCTCTCGGTTTGGCTGGGAAATGTGAGTTATTCTCATGTTGCTATGGAAACCAAGATGAGTTGGGACCATCGCTCAGCTATTTAAATCTTTGAGTCCAGTGAAGACTGCAGGGTTACTCTCCAGAGAGAGGTGGGAAGGATGGGTAGGCAGAAGAGGGACAGGGAAAAGAGACACCCCCACACAGCGAGCAGACATGGCCCCCACAGCTGTCCTGAACCCACACCACCCTCATTCTCCCCTCAGGTCCATTGGTGACATCCTGGACAGGGAATGGAACCCTCAGTGAGCTGAGGACCCTATGTGCCCTGGTCTTTCTGGGGACTCTTGACTCTTCCTTTGAGGTCCAACGATGTCCTCAGCCCTGTGTGGCCTGCACTGTGTCGGCCTGCCAGCATCTTGAGAACTTTAGGACCAGATCTGAGGTCTCCGTGCTCAGACTTTTCCTCGCTACATCCTTCCAGTAGAGGTGCCATCTCAAAGGAGCTACATGTCCCCACTCAGGTCATTTTGGTCCTCCTTTCTCCGGTGACGTTGGAGCCGTCAGGGATGGTACTAGTGCTTGTGTTGTGCTTACGGCTTTGGCCAGGTACTTTGCAAAGCTGGGATAGAAGTGGGAGAGGACCCGGCAGTAGGTGACTCTTGTGGAGGGACACCGAGAGCCAGCAGCATGACTGTGGGTCAGTGGCAGCAAGACACCTGTCCCTGGAGACAGCACAGCAAGGAGTCAGCACCTCCTGAAGTCCTTTGATGGAAACATGGAAGGCAGAAGTCTAAGGTCTAGGTCACACACGAGTGGACAGCTTCAAGGGGCCTGGGTCTAATGTGGACATCCAAGAGAGCCAAGGCAGCGGATATGGCATCCAGGTAGGGGACAGGACCTGCTGCCTAGCTCCCTGGCAGCCCTCCACCCACCCACTGACATCATCTCTCCTCAGGGCCCTCTGGAGACCATTTATTCCTAGTTTCAAATAATTTGCTTAGAAATGTCTCTGGTGTTTCTGCTAATGGTGACAGAAAGAAGGAAAAATGATCAACCTTAAAATCACAACTTTAAATCGAGCTGTTTTCAAGAGCGCTGTCTCCAATTAGAGGCAGTTTAGAAGACACCAAACACATCTGTCACTGGATTTGGTGGAGGGCGGTGGTGGCGGTTCCTGGGGGAGAGGCCATGTTGCAGCTGAGCCTGTGGGGGCTGAGACAAAGGTGGTGGTGACATTCTGTGTTTGTCATCTGTTTCCTCCAGGTTGGGGACAGCTGATTTAGGAAAGCTCTAGAAATGGAGAACTGGGCGGGAGGTCAGATAAGGTCCCCAGTCATCCCCAGATTCTAATTCTATGAGTGGGTTGCCCCCCATGGCATTGTCACTAAGCCTTGGACATCTAGTGGAATCCTTGCACCACATCCTCTGGCCCCTGGAACCACACTTCCTGTGCAGGCCATCCATCTGAATGGCAGTCGTGACAAGCTGTGTTTATGCTTCCTCCCTCCCTGCCCTTCTATTAGCTGGCATGGCCACAGGGCTAACTCCTGGGTGCCAGCTCCAGTCCTGTACATACCCTGTCTTCCGGCCACTGAGGCAAAGCTCAGAGCTCAGGCCTGTCCCTAGTCCCATGGAGCTGGTGAAGCAGAGGGGAAATTTGAATCCAGAGTTGATTTCCTCCCTGATCCTCACAGCCTCTCTGCAGCTGCCTGCCACTCACCTTTCCCTTTTAAAAATGGAGGGACTGGAGAGAGTGCCGGACTACAGTCAAGGTCACATGACCAGCTTGACGGTCGATCAAGGCTGGTAGGGTGGATGGGAGCACCTCAGGGTGGGTTGGGTGAGCCCTTCTATGTGTCCTCACGGAGGGCCCACCCTTGGAGGCTTGCCCCAGCCTTTGAGCTGGTGCTGGCCTAGAGCGGTCACCATGGCTCCACAGCTGAGCTCAGAGAGCACGGATCCCGAAAGATTTCCATCGATTTTCCAAATTAATGTTTTAGTTCTCCGTGTCTCGGGAGCAGTAATGAAGTGTCACTGGGAACGAGAGGACGAAGCAGATGAATAAAACGTCTTTTATAGTGTCATTACACTCGGATAATAAGATTTACTCGTCAACTTCAACTGTAATAATGTAATAATTTATTTGGTGACCTAATGAAGACATGTGGCCGAGGTTCGGAGTATAATAACCACTCCAGGGAGGTTAGCACCTGCCTGCCAAACCAACCTACCATCTTCGGCGCTGGAGTACAGCACAGGCTCCTTCTGGTGATTTGGGCGCAGCAGGCAGGTCCAGCCTGGGGCAGAACCTACCTCTTGGTTAACGGGTCAAAGCTTTGTGGGTCTTTGTGTCATAGCAATTCATCTGACTGCTTGTGTGTGGGCCCTGTGGCCAGCATTGTTCTATGGGAGACATGGGTGTTTTCATCCTGACGTCTGGACCTCTGGACAGAGCTCAAGTACACATTGGCCTTTTGGGGTAGGTGGTTGTGGTTTGAGACTCCAGCTAGCCTTTCTTTCTCCTGCTTATGGCTGTAATCAACCCATCTTTGGTATTCCTCTCTCTCTCTCTCTCTCTCTCTCTCTCTCTCTCTCTCTCTCTCTCTCTGTCTCTCTCTGTGTGTGTGTGTGTGTGTGTTGTGGGGGTTCTGTAAATCAAGAGGCCAGTCATCTGCATATTGCCTCTCCAGCTCTCCTATATTTCACATCCTTCTGTCCAACCAAGAGGTAGGAGCCTTCCTATAACTTGCCCACTGTGCCATCACTAAACCATGCTTCTCAGTTCTGTCCTGGAGCTTCCTGGAGATCGTGATCTCCTTCCCAGAGGTGACTGATGTCAAGGCTTGGGAAAGACCCAGCGAGGGATGAGTTCCTCGTATCCCTACCTCTTTAAACTGATCGGGCTCCCCGTTGCAAGTTGGTCCACTTGCCAGTGGGTAGGAACGTTGCCAGCCTGGGCTACTGACCTGCGGTTGCATGAAGCTCCCTCCCATCCCCTGGGCACCTTACTTTGTGTGGGTTGGGGAGGACGAAGAGTAAAAACGCAGGCAGATCCTGGATGAGGACGACCACCCTTGGTCAAAGCTACACAAGCCACTACATGGCTGCTACAGCAATTTCTCCTATGGGTAGTCTCCTGGGGTCTTTCTCTGTGCAAGGCTGGGGTGTCTCTGGGTCCTGAGGCCAATATGGGCACTAAATAGAGTTATCACGGCTGTCCTGTGTACACCCTGTTTACTTTACTTGAGACCTGAGGGTAATAAGTTGATGACTCTTAAAGGGTCGTCACCTTCCCCCAGCCCCCGAGGAGATGCTGCTTTATATGGGAAGCTTACTCTTAGGCTGTAGAAAGTTAAGAATCATGCACCTTTGGCTCATATTTCTTTGAAATATAAACCTACAAAGGGAAGGACTGTGACATCACTCAATGGTAGAGCATTTGCCTAGCATGTATGAGACCTCAAGTCAATCCACCGTACCCCCAAAATGTACAGGTGTAGGATAGATGGCCAAACAGGCAGACAGACCAACCGTCTTTAAATTGGCCCTTATATGTGGAAAGCAGCCCAGAGAGTGTGTAGCATTGTCAGCTGCTCAGGGATGTGGTCCCCACTAACCTTCATGTGCTTCTTTATGGTGGACACTCTACTTCCTTCTCTGGCTCTGGCTCCTTGTAGTCACGTAGAGAGGGGAGGGATTGTCAGCACTGTCGGCTACTCCTCACCTCATGGGGGTCTGTCTGGTGGCATTGCCCACATTGTGCAGTGGGAACAGAACCTGGCCCTGCCCCTCCCCCACAGCTGGCAGCAGCGTGCCTGAGTGGCAAGGCATCCGACAAGCCTAGCCTGCCCCGTTTGCTGTGGCGTGATTGTGGCTGTTTCTCAGGTCCCCCTGCAGAGTAGGCAGCTAGAGATAAGGTCAATGTTCCCAGGGCAGAGGTGACAGGGCATAGCAGAGATGTGCTTGGGGTGACTCTCATCCATCTCGGCTATGGGCATCCTGATGCTGGAGCTGATGGGTCTAGGAGTCTGTCACTCTTGAGTGGCTCCTGTCCTTATTCTGTTAGCTCCCTCAATGAGTGTTCTGGAGGACGACTCATCTCTAGAGAGGCAGTCCCCAGCCCCTGTGTCCTTGAGAAATGAGCCCACCTCCTGGCCAAGAATGTCCCTCCCCTCTGTCCTGATAGGACAGTAAAAGTGGCTGGGAA